>NW_022436949.1:43679874-43696658 GCF_009761245.1 Sapajus apella | reverse complement strand
ATATATATATATATATATATATATATATATATATATATATTTATAAATTAGCTAGGTGTGGTGACACTCAGGAGGCCGAGGCAGAACTGCTTGAACCGGGTAGGCAGAGGTTGCAATGAGCCAAGATTGTGCCATTGCATTCCAGTTGCGGTAACAAGAGTGAGACTGTCTCAAAAACAACAGGCTGGGCGTGATGGCTCACATCTGTAATCCCAGCACTTTGGGAGGCTGAGGCAGGTGCCTTGCTTGAGGTCAGGAGTACAAGAACAGCCTGGCCAACATGGTGAAACCCTGTCTCTATTCAAAATACAAAAATTAGCTGGGTGTGGTGGCACACACTTGTAATCCTAGCTACTCAGGAGGCTGAGGCAGGAGAATGGCTTTAACTCGGGAGGCAGAGGTTGCAGTGAGCTGAGACTGTGCCACTGCATTACGGCCTGGGTGAGACTCTGTCTCTTTCTGTGTGTATATATATGTAAAATAAAATAATTCTTGACTCATAAGAACCTGAGCCAGTTACTACCCTATTTTCATAATTCCCCACATCAACTACAACCACACTCTCAGCAGAGTTCTTCACCTTGTGTTGCACACTCAACCGTGTCTTGAGGAAGTTATCTTACATCCATCCTGCTTTTGCATCTCAACCTCTACTCCATATTTAGTGTCTGGGCTGTGCTGCTGGCCTCAGAGCAATGTCTTTCCTCCCCCACTAGGCTATCTTCTGTTTGTATAACTCTTGCTCATGAACACTGTCCTCCCACCATTCCATCCCAACCACTCCTTCCACTTATCTTTAAAAGCTCACATAGTGCCCCACTGCAGGAAGGGCAGGGGTACACAGGGACTTTCATACCATAGCCATCCACCCAAGCCTGTAAAGTCACTTTGGATCCATCAATTACTGATTTAACCACCAACCTATCTGCCTTCAACTTGGGTCCATCTTGGTCTGCCTTCAGGCACATGTTTCCTTTATCATATTCCTAGTCTGCTGTCATGTGATACTGAGCACTTGAGCCTTTGTTTATAAGTCCTCTCTCTTTGGCTTCTGAGATATTGCATTTCTTGTTTGTCTTGCTCTCCGGACAATCACCAGTGCTACACAAACTGTGGTTTGTTAACTATTTGCTACCAGTTCATATTTATAGGAATTCAGAGCATTAGAAACTTTTATAGCATTTTGAGAGGTTTATATCTTTTATTTTCTATGCCTTCTATTCATTTCACTTTTATAGTAGTAATCCATTTTCATTGCATTTGACAATAAACTGGGCTAAAATCCTTGCTTTCACATCTACACCTCTCTCACGCTGTGCTGGACTAGTATTCAAATGTTTCAAGGCTGCATTCCTTACTTAAGCTGTTAACTATAATCATTTTTACTTGGATATTCAAAAATGATGTTGTTTTTATTTTCTACAACTTCTGTATTTCTATCAACCTGGTTAGAATAGTAAACATTTTTTACTTTCTTTTTTTTGGAAACAGAATTTTGCTCTTGTTACCTAGGCTGGAGTGCAGTGGTGCCATCTCGGCTCACTGCAACCTCTGCCTCCCAGGTTTAAGGCATTCTCCTGTCTCAGCCTCCCAAGTAGCTGAAATTACAGGTGTGCACCACCATGCCAGGCTAATTTTGTATTTTTAGGAGAGACGGAGTTTCACCATGTTGGCCAGGCTGGTCTTGAACTCCTGACCTCAGGGGATCTGCCTGCCTCAGCCTCCCAAAGTGCTGGGATTATAGGTGTGAGCCACGGCGCTTGGCCCTTTCAACTTTTAAAATTAAAACTGCCAGAAACAAACTCTTAATACTTCCCATGAAATGTCTTTTGAGGCCTCCTCTTCCACTATTACCACATAAGCTCCCTGGACGACGACAGTACGATGGTTTTGCCTTAAACCTTCTCCCTTTTTTTATGTATGCCTCACCACAATGCTACTACATGAATCTCCCATCATATAATCATTTCCCACCGCATTTAAGAATACAGAATGGTTTTTCACACTTCACACAAATCAGAGTTCAAAAACTTCTCTCTTATCTTCAGGGCGATCCATACACTGATTTTACCTGACCTTTACCTGTTATCGTTCCCAATTCCAATTACCAGCCCAAATTTTGGTCAAATCTGAATTTTTCTACTTACCATTCCATAACTCAGAATACCCTCCTCAGTTTTTTAACTTTATATTCTTTATGGTTATGCTGCAAGTCCTTCTTTCTCCAGTTCTTACCCATCAAATCAACCCAAATTAATTTACAAACAGAAGGTAGCCTACAGATCTTAACACTTACCTCCTGAAGCTTAAGTACCATAATGGAATGCAGATGTTTCACCAAATTATCTAAGTATGGAATAAGCAGTGACTTGGGACAGTCTTCAGTAAAGTTAATGAGGGCAGCAGCTGCATGGGCCTGCACCCGTTGATTGCCTTGGTCTTCCATGGTCTGCAGCAGAGCTGCAATCACCTGTGAAATGAAACAAAATAAGCATGCATGCTGAAATGTCCACCCTCTTCCTAAAGTCTGATTTGAGTGTTTGAGGACTTGTTACTTACCTTCTCATGAAATTTCTTTTGGAAACCAGGTGCAAAATCTGTAGCCATCTGTCCCACAGCATTACAGGCTGCATACCTTACTCTTGGATGCTGGAAGATGTTCCCTTTCATTAGTAAAAGCAATAAGGTTTCCACATGAAGCTACACTAATAATTTGGAATCAAATATTTACTGGTACTTACAGGATCCTGAAGAAAAAGTAAAACAAAATTTACTATCTCATTTAGAATTCCTTCCATTTGCTGGTGGCATCCTTCACCAATGGCAGATAAGGCCATCAATCCAGCATGCCGGTATTTCCAGTCAGCTACAGAAAAAAATTACAGATGGAATAGCAATTAGACACTATAAACGTCATTCTGGTAGGGAGTGCTGTAAAAAAGTTCTTATTAGGAAAAAAGGAACAAAAATTTTTTTGGAAAGGGCATATATATATGCATAAAATATTATAACATTTGTATATTTACTATTAGAAAAATGTACAGAGCCAGGCGCGGTGGCTCATGCCTGTAATCCCAACACTTTTGGAAGGCTGAGAGGGGTGGATCATGAGGTCAGGAGTTCAAGAGCAGCCTGTCCAAGATGGTGAAACCCTATTTCTAGTAGAAATACAAAAATTAGCTGAGTGTGTTGATGGGTGCCTGTAACCCCAGCTACTCGGGAGGCTGAGGCAGGAGAATTGTTTTAACCCAGGCAGCAGAGGTTGCAGTGAGCTAAGATCGCATCACTGCACTCCAGCCTGGGCAACAGAGCAAGACTCTGTCTCAAAAAAAAAAAAAAAAAAAACACAGAAAAAGTGCTTGACTACACTACATGATTCTAAAAGTATGTATCAGGCCAGGCACAGTGGCTCATGCCTGTAATTCCAGCATTTTGGGAGCCCAAGGAGAACGGATCACTTAAAGTCAGGAGTTCAAGACCAGCCTGGCCAACATGGCAAAACCCTGTCTCTACTAAATAATACAAAAATTAGCTGGTGTGGTGGCAGGCTTAGGAGCTACTTGGGAGGCTGAGGCAGAAGTTGCAGTGAGCCAAGATTGCACCACTGAACTCGTCTGGGCAACAGAGCGAAACTCCATCTCAAAAAAAAAAAAAAAAATTTTAGGCAGTCATGGTTGCATGTGCCTGTAGTCCCAGCTACTCAGCAGGCTGAGACACAAATCGCTTGAACCTAGGAGGTGGGGGTTAAAGTGAGCTGAGATCATGCCACTGCACTTCAGCTCTACGAGACTCCATCTCAAAAACACAAAAACAAAAACAAAGATCCTATATCAATGGTTTGACCCTCATGTCTGCTTTTTAAATCTACCCTATAAAAAATTCACATAAGCCAGAATTTCTGTAGAAGAGTGTTTGCATTAGTATTATTTGTAAATCAATAAAAACAATTAGCACAGAATGGCGGATTGTGGAATGTATGTGGCTATTTTAAAAAATGAGGTGGACTGTTATGTGGTAATATGATAAACTATTGAGCAAAAGCTTAAAAAATATGGTGTGTCCATATTGTATATTCACTTTAAAAAGCCCCTCCATATATGCATAAATGAGGTCAGAGAAAGTCTCAGAGAGCTGTTAACAGTGGTTATCTGTGAATATGAATTTAAAAACTTGCAACTTGGCCGGGTTCAGTGGCTCACGTCTGTAATCACAGCACTTTGGGAGGCTGACGCAGGCAGATCACTTGAGGTCAGAGGTTTGAGACCAGCCTGGCCAACATAGCGAAACCCTGTCTCTACTAAAAATAAAAAAATTAGGCCAGGTGCAATGGCTCATGCCTATAATCCCAGCACTTTGGGAAGCTGAGGTGGGTGGATGACCTGAGGTCAGGAGTTCGAGATCAGCCTGGCCAACATGGTGAAACCCTGTCTCTACAAAAAATATAAAAATTAGTCGGGTGTGGTGGCACACGCCTGTAATCCCAGCAACACAGGAGGAATGTATGAATCTGGCAGGAGAATCTCTTGAACCCAGGGGGTGGAGACTGCAATGAGCTGAGATGGTGCCACTGCACTCCAGCTTGGGCAACGGAGTGAGACTCCGTTTCAAAAAAAAAAAACCAAAAACCAAAACAAAACAAAGTGGTTTCTCTTCTGATAACATTAGAATTATTCTTTTAAAAATAAAAGATACTGGGTGAAGGAAGAGTAGCATGTTCGAATCATGAACACATTCAAATAATAATGTCATTTTCAAATTCAAACCTAAATAGTTTTGGCTAGGAAGTAAATCTGTACATTTTCTTTGGGATTGTCAATTTTATCAGTAAAATAAATGGAGTTAAATATGGATGATAAAAACACAAAGATTAAGTTTTAACAGTCTAAACCTATGTTAGAATTTAAGATTCAGAAAGGCACTACTTCACTATTGTAGCATTTGAAGAACATAGCTTACGATTTTGGAGCATTTGCATAATGTGTTCCTTGATCATCGGCAGAACAAGCTTTCCACCAAGTCCACAAGCCATTCGGTCTAGAGCACTCTCACCGGCAACTGCATTGCTAAACACAGAAAGAAATTATGTATTCAATATATCTGAAATACAAAAGAAACAGTATACTGTACAGACATACTTCAAACACATTATTATTAAACTAGGACTGAGAAAGAATTCAAGCTGTCTTTAAATATGGAATTGAAATTAGGGGTTAAAAACCCTACCGCTTAAAACAAAAGTAAATATCATGATCCACCATAGTTTAGAAAGTCATGTTATCTTGAAAATTTTTCAAGACCACCCCTACCCCCAACTAGCTCAAAACTGTTTTCAGAAACAGCTCTGACATTTTCAAGACTCCCATAAAAGCAGTGTTGAAAGAGCCTTGTGTATTTCATTTCCTAGAAATACAGTCTTCAAACTATAAATGAGCAGAACATAGAAAACTGAAAAGGTGCAGAAAATGTGCAATTTTCCTTGTGAGCTTATTCACCTTTAAAGGGGTACAAACTGCACTGCCAAAAACTATGCATGGTTATGTGAAACTCAATTCTATTGTTTTCTCTGAAAACTGAAGAGATGGGGGCATAAATGCATTTGCACTTATGCTGGCTTGGAACTACAAGATCAGTAGTGAATTTCATGTGCATTATCTTTACTGTGTAAACAGACAATAATATAAAAATGAAGCTATAAATTACCCTCAGAACAGGTTTTTAGACTTAAAAAATCTCATCTTGAAAATATATTTATGCCCTGTTTACTCACAGATTAGAAAATCTTATTCATCTAGTCTAGAAAACATCATTTCTTAAACTGAATAACTTCAAGTGCCATTTATAGGGCAAATTAAAGGACAGGTAGCAGCACATTTCAGTAACAGACCCAGAAAGGAAATCTGACCTAGCCCTGGTCTTCTCTTCAGCTATATCAGGTGATTTCCAGTGAAAGACTACTTTCATAAAACAGTATTAAAGACAGAAATCAGTCATTTTTAACAAGGGGATTAAGTCTCAAAAATGTAGTTTATACTGACTCCCTTTTGAGGGAATAATTTCAGCTCTT
Organism: Sapajus apella; assembly: GCF_009761245.1. Classification (NCBI taxonomy): domain Eukaryota; kingdom Metazoa; phylum Chordata; class Mammalia; order Primates; family Cebidae; genus Sapajus; species Sapajus apella. Next base: position 43,690,594 of record NW_022436949.1, on the reverse strand, counting down.
TTTTTTTTGACATGGAGTCTCACTCATCACCCAGGCTGGAGTGCAATGGTGCAATCTCAACTAGCTCACTGCAACCTCCACCTCCCAGGCTTAAGCGATTCTCCTGACTCAGCCTCCTGAGTAGCTGGAATTACAGGTGTTTGCCACCTCACCAGGCTAATTTTTGTATTTTTAGTAGAGACACGGTCTCACCATGTTGGTCAGGCTGGTCTCGAACTCCTGACCTCATGTGATCCACCTGCCTTGGCCTCCCAAAGTGCTGGGATTACAGGCATCAGCCACCGTGCCCGGCCAATTTCAGCTCTTTTTAAGAAAAGGTGGTAGTATAATGCATTGGGAAGAATGAAAGAAATGGTAATTAACCCCAGTCCATTAACTGGCTACATAACCTCAGACAAATCACTTAATCTTCAGTCTCCATTTCTGCATCTCTCCATTTCTGCATCTGTAATATACCTCTGGGACTACTAATAAAGTTGATTAAAATAACATAGCTCTGAAGTGCTATGTTTCATATACATGTAAGGGGCCATCATTACCACTTCATAGTGAATATAGATTTTGGTTGACTTTTTCTGTATTCATGGGACTTCCTAAGCTGAAATAAGTGCAATAGTAATTCCAGTGTTACTGTCACCCAGCGTGACTCTGATCTTGTCACCACTGGATCTTTTCTATCCTAAAGTTAACTTGCTTTTTACTAGGAAAATATGATGTATATTGCAGGGAATTTTGTTGAAACAATTATTCTAAGTGAAGTCTCTGCATTTCAAAGATTTATCACAATAAAGCTTCTTTATACATATTTTAAAAGAGAAATTACAAGTTTTGAAAATAATTTAGAGTAAGACAGTTAAAAACATAGCTACTTTATTTGCTGTATTTCATGTCAAATTTTTTTTTAAAAGACAAGCCTCCTTGTTTGTGGTTGTAATCTTTCCATTCCTGATTACACACTTGTTAAAGTATGTTTTATGAACTTCCAAGAAACACAAATTTTATTAATATAAATTATACATGAAAACTAAAGAAAATACTATTTAGAAAATGTGAATACAGCAATGCATACAACAGCAAGGCAGAGGGCCCCATATATTCCAGGCTTGAAAGTTTACCTTCAGGTTACAGGGTGCAATGGTGAAGACGGGCCTTGGAGCCCTAGGGCTCTCACTGCCACCCTGGATACTAGGTTTGATTACCTGTCAAAATCATCATCTTCCAGTTCATCTGCATTTGCCCAGTCCTCATCTTCTTCCAAATCAACCATCATTGCTAACATCTGAGGAACTAAAGTAAACAATTATTTCATACCTGAAGACTGTGACTTCATTTTATCAATATCACTATTTATAAACAAGAATTTTAAGATTTACTCTGCCTCTAAGAGAGCAAGACAAAACAATTATTTGTCTGTGCCCTCAAAATCTGGTTGAATTTTAACCTTTTGTCATATTTGCTTATATCTTTTCTTTAAAAAGTAACATTCATAAGTCAAACCCTCCTATCAAATTCCCAAATCCGTTTATATTCTCCCCGCTTATCAGAGGTAAGAAGCATCATCACAAAACAAATAATTCCTCAATTTTTTTCTACATTTGAACTGATTTCTGTATGTCCATACAAAATTACAGTACTATTTCAAGATTTTTTTTTTAAAGACGGTATCTTGCTGTCACCCAGGCTGGAGTGCAGTACAGTGGCATTATCTTGGCTCACTGCAACCACTGCCTCCCAGGTTCAAGTGATTCTCCTGCTGAACCTCCTCAAGACTTCATCTTTTGTATAATAAATGGTATAATATACGTACCTTGGCAATTTGTTTTTTTTTTTTTTAACACACACGGATTTCAATTTATTTCATAGCATTCCATTATATAAATATACTACCCACTGACCAGCTGATAAACATTTTGGTTGTTTCCAATTTTTTCCTCCTATAAAATTTGCTTTGATGAGATTATTACATCTTCTCTTTGACAAGCATAAGTCTAGGCATGAAATTGTTATAACTATCTTCTAACAGCACTAAAAAATCACCAAACAAGCTGTGCTCTGCACAGCTGTTGCATAAACTATGTGAAGTTTAAGTGGAGGTCTATATTATTTCACAAAAATGTGTGACGTGCCCTGGGGACAGAATAAGAGTCTTCTTAGCTCCATACCTGTTATCAACAATTGATACTGTAAAACTTTTGGACAAAACTTGTATTCCACAATTACACTTGTTTTTATTGAGACTTAGGCAGGATTCATTAGCTATTTCAGAATCCTCTTCTATGAATTTCCTGGCTGGGCCTGCTGGGGCACACCTGTTATCCTGGCACTTTGGGAGGCTGAGGTGGGAGGATTTCTTGAGCCCAGGAATTCAAGACCAGCCTGGGCAACATGGCAAACCCTATCTTTACCAAAAAACACAAAAAGTAGCCAGGTGTGGTGGTGCATTCTTCTAGTCCTAGCTACTTGGGAAGCCGCAATGAGCTGAGATCAAGTCACTGTACTCTGGCCTGAATGACTAGAGACCCCAACTTAAAGAAAAAAAAGCAATGATTTTCCTATTCTCAGCCTTTGTGCATTCTCTAGATAACAAAACTGTTGATTGTGTGCACTGTAATTATTTTCTTTCAGTTTGTGACTTATCTTTTCATTTACGGTGTATCTGGTCAAAAAACTGTTTTAGCAGTTGCAAATTTGGCAATGTTTACATCATTGGTTTGTGATTCAGTCTTAAAAAATTATCTACTATTAAGCATTATGAATCTGTAGTATCTAGGTCTTAACTTTTTTTAACTAGTTCCAGCACGCAAAATAATATTCAGGTCTTGACGTCGACCCCCAAATTATTTTTTTAATAAGCTGTCTAGAGATAGAATTTTCTTTTTCCCATAAAAATAACCAGTTACGTTTTCAATTCATAAGTGGAAGCTGAGCCATGAAGATGCAAAGGCATAACAATGATACAACAGACTTTGGGGACTCAGAGGAAAGGGTGGGAGGCAAATGAGGGATAAAAGACTACACACTGGGTACAGTGTACACTGCTCCTGTTATGGGTACACCAAAATCTCACAAATCACCACTAAAGAACTTATCCATGTAACCAAACACCACCTGTTCCCCATAAACATATAAAAAAGAAAAAGAAAGAACCAGTTATCCTAGCAATGCTTTTTTTTTCTTCTTTTTGCTCTGTCACCCGGGCTGGAGTGCAATGGTGCAATCTTGGCTCACCACAGCCTTGAGTTCTTGGGCTCAAGCAATCCTCCATCTCAGCCTCCTGAGTCGCTGAAATCACAAGCATGTGCCACCATGCCTGACTAATTTTTGTATTTTTGGTAGAGACAGGGTTTTGCCATGTTGCCCGGGCTGGTCTCAAACTCCTAAGCTCACGCAATTTGCCCACCTTGGCTTTACAAAGTCTTGGGGTTACAGGCCTGAGCCACTATGCCTGGCCCCAAAAACTTTTGATCAATTATCATTTTAAAACAGCTTTGTTCCCACATGAGTGGATCTGCTCCTACACTCTACCCTTTGTACCATCCGATCCATTGTCAACACCTGCACCATTAGGTGTATTCTAAATTCACAGTTGATGGGGTAAGATCACCACTTCATTCATTAAAATTGTCTTGGCTACTCCAGGCCTGATGTTCTTTCAGAAAAATTTCAGAATCAGTTCTATTCTAACCCTATATTAACCCCAGATTAATTTGAGAACTGATATTAGTTCTCAAATAGTCTCTATTAGTCTTTCAGTGCGTTATTCAACTTTCTTCATAAAGGTCTTACACATCTTGATTTATTCCCAGTTACCACAACTCATGCCTACAAAATTTTCTAAGTGATTGCTACGCATAATGGAATACTTAAAATAAAATGTTCTCATCTCTAAGAATCTTGCTTAACCCTTTGATAAGCAGTTTATTTGTTGAGTCTTTAAAATTTTTTGTAGACAATAATCACACAGCCTACAAATAAGCAGTATTTTTGTTTCTAAATTTCTTTGTTTTGAGATGGAGTTTTGATCTTGTTGCTCAAGCTGGAGTGCAATGGCACAATCTTGGTTCACTGCAACCTCCGCTTCCCAGGTTTAAGCAATTCTCCTGCCTCAGCCTGAGTAGCTGGGATTACAGGCACGTGTCACCACGCCCGGCTAATGTTTTGTATTTTTAGAGGAAATGGGATTTTATCATGTTAGCCAGACTCACCTCAAACTCCTGACCTCAGGTGATCCGCCTGCCTTGGCCTCCGAAAGTACAAGGATTACAGGCATGAGCCACCGCGCCTGGCCATTGTTTCTAATTTTTATTTTTATCTCTTAATGCATCAGCCGGGGCAGTCTTTAATGGGAGTGTTTCTAAAATTCCAACCAGTATCTCAGTGTAAGACAAATTTTGTAGTGGTGCTCAGTGTAGGTACCACTACAAAATAAATCTGGTGATGTATTTACCATCTAAATCAATTGTTCAAGTACTCATTAGCTCATGAAGAGATGGCTAGGCCAGAGAATGATCAGGTTCTCAGATCCTTATCCCAGCACAATGAAACTTTATAGTAGTTATTTTTACAGCACAACAGTCATTTAAGTTTCTGCCACAACGAGGGTCTATAAAACACAGCAACATAATATAGTGGACAGAGCCATGACCAAAGTGTTAGATCTCGTTCTAATCCTATCTTCACTGGTAAGTACCCAGTTCCCTACTGTTTATCTATATATCGCTTCTGAATTATTTTTGACTGTATTAACTGTGTCTAATATTTAACATATAAATGATAGAGTCTGTCACAGTCCACTCTAGAAATGCAATTTTTAACACCAGATTTCAGGGTGTCTGCAAAGTCTTAAAGGCATAACCACAATGTAGTGGTCCGTGCTTGCATGTATTGAGATGCATTTCCCCAAATTAGTATGATTCTAAAAGGATATTCAGTCTATTCTCAACAATCTGAGAAATTACAAAACCCTCAAATTCATCCAAAAATTTGGCCACATTACACATCAACTATCTGAAGACCGTTGACTTACTAGTCTGTGCAACAATATTGGTATGTTTTCTTAACATAGCAGCTGCAGTCTCAGAGAGGGTGACGATCACTTCAAGGGCAAGCTGGCGTTGCATATTGTTGAGGCTAGTATCTCCACACAACTACAAGGAAGACATAATTGTATACATTTGATAGTTTAGATTAGTCCCTGAAAATAACAAACAGAACATTTACTGATGGACTTAATTTACCTTTAGACTTAGCTGTAGAGTCGCTTCCAAGTGAGGACGCAAATACTTTGGAACAGTATCTGCAATCTCAACTAGGGATTTTAGGACAGAATCATCATTCTGGTAGCACGAGTCATTTACAGCCTAGAAAAGATGAAACAGGGAAGTCTTTGCTGAAGATTCACTTTATATGCCTCATTAGCCAAACATTCCTAAGATGCTGACAATAGAGAAATATTACTAAACTATTTTTCACTAAATAATGTAGCAATCTACATTATGCACATGTATACCTTCCTTTTGATGGATGTTAACTAGAAACATACAAAACAGAATTACATCTAAGTCAAAATGAAAATCAGTGAAACTATAATAACCACTACAACTTAAGACTACCAGGAGTCCCTTTCCTTTGTTCTTTTCTTTTTTCAGAGATAAGGTCTTGCTCAGTTGCGCAGGCTCAAGTGTGGTGGCACAATCATAGCTCACAGTACCCTTCAACTCTCGTGCCTCAGTCTCCTGAGTAGCTAGGACCATACATGTGAGCCACCACACCTGGCTCTTCTGTCCTTTATCCATGTACTTTTTTTCACACACATAGTAAGTACCAGAACCTGTACATTTAAAGTGTCCAATATTACCCATTTTATTTCTCTTTGATGTTAAGTTTGCTCACTGTGGTATTAAAGTATGCATTTTGTGTTTACTGTTATCAATTTCATTTAACTTACTCTAAATCCAGAGGAAGAAAACTGGGATTAGATTTCAACAATAAGTAGAGATTTTAGATAATAAACTACAAAAGAAATAGTATATTATAGTTAATGCTCTGTCACAAAACAATCTTTTCATTGTGATAGCATGGAGAGAGAAGTTTCACTAAATCTTTTAAGTAACTTTTTAACATGTGGAAATTTTCAATTTTAGCTCCTCCAATCCTCTCTAACTCAGTGGTTCTCAAGAGGAATGGTTTTCTCTCAGGAGATAGTTCTTGATGGTCACATGGTTGAGGATGGGCAAAGGCCATGGATGCTAAATGTCCTGCACCTGTGACACAAGCACAAGGGACTTTCATGATCTTCTCATCATGCATTTCAGATTTTTACAAATCCCAGACACTTATAAAAAGAAAAAACTCTTTATAATGATCTGAATCTAAAACCTAACCCACATATTATTTTCTGTCTGGTTTTAACAATTGTTATCCCCCCTTGAATGGATATATACAGGTGGAACATCCCAAATCCAAAATGCTCTGAAACCCTCAACTTTTTGAATACAGATACATCACTCAAAGGAAATGAGCATTTGAGTATTTTGGATTTCTGACTTGAGATGCCCAACTGCTCAGTATAATACCAATACTGTGTTTCAAAACCTGAAAAAATTTTGAGATCTGAAATACTTCTAGTCCCAAGCATTCTGAATAAGAGACACTCAATTTCCACTTTGCTTTGTCCAGAACCTTACTATTTTAGGAAATCTTATCACCAATTCTAATAGCAACTGTGGTGTTTGACTTGCCAATGACATCTTTGTTATCAGTCCAGTTTTAGCTATTGCATTTGTACAGATCACTTAGAGACCACCTGGTCTATTATGTCTTTTAATGTAGTCCTGTCTGACCATTTACATAAGGAAAAGCATGCCATTTTATTATACCTTTTTAAAATTTCTTCTTTGTATTTAGTTAAGGCCATATATTAATATTCTGAAATATTGTGCATATATATTATTTATGCATTTCATTTTTAGAAAAGTATATGAAAAATTACCAAAAGACTGTCATAAAAGAGGGATTTGGGAGTCTGACAAGGTTGGGAACCACTAACTTGTCCAATATTTTACATTTTATTTAAAACATTTTTTTTCCCAGGAGCATAGATACAAGTTGCCCTGAACATATGCTCTATCCTGTCTAATCTTATTTTGCTTTCTGATTAAAGCAGAAAGTATCCTTAAAACATTAACATCCTTAACAATAATGTGAATTAACCATTAACTTACATTATAATACAAACTATTACACATCCTGTAGTTAAGAGTAGTTTCTCCTTATGTAAAATGGGCATTAAATCTCACAGGTTATTTAACGAAAATAATCTACATATTCAATAATAAGTACATAATTGCTTACACCATTTACATTACAAAAAAATTTATAACTATAAACATTGTAAGAGACTAAAAACGTCTTTACAGGCAGTAAACATAAGCTCAATGGAGACTGAGATTTGCATGTTTTGTTCACTCCTGTATCCCTAGTGCCAGAACATAATAGGCAATATGCATTTGTTGTATAAATGAACGAATGCATTAAAGAATGCTAATGAAAACCAAGTAAGATATAATTATGATTTATTCTATACTGTTTTCCTACCTGTAGAAATCCTGGTAGCAAGTCTGCAAAATGTTTGAACAGAGCAACATTATGCTCATTTGCAAGTATAAATGCAGCTGTAGCTCTAGCAGATAATGTCCTGATCTAAAATGAAGAAAAAATGTCAAACACAAAAATTTTTTGATAAATGCAAATTCAAGATTTCCTACTCCAGATCAAGTTATTCTTTATCAGTAAAACCGGTGTTTATATTTTAAAGTATAAAAGTAAAAACAACCTCCTAACACACTAATTTCTTTCACAAGTTAGATTAAAATAGATGGTAATATTAATAGGATTGGAATTATTTACCGATGGGTGTTCCTGGTCTTGCATACACTGAACTAACATCCGTTTGATGACATCTAAATAGTGCTGCTGCTGGTTCCCAAAAATTCCAGGAAAGTTCCTAAAAGATAATCCAAACATTCTTTAAAAGCTACATTATATTAATATCTTAGTAAAGTATGGGCTAGAATCTCTATGAACTATTTGTTTATCTGACTCAGTACACATTAATCCTTAGGTTGAACATCATCTACCTATTCTCTAAGCAATCTTGTTTTTGGGTTAAGTGAATGAAAACATACTGGAAAAGTATGGGCTGGGTTAGAGGCTACTCAGCAGCCCATTCCCAGCTACATGCTTTTATCCTTATTACTCTGTCTCAGTCGAAAGCTAACCTGGAGTGCAGGATGGGACAAAAGCAACCACAGGTTTTCTAATGAAAACTACAGTTAACTATGCTCTCTGACCATCTGCATTCTCTAATCTGAATTACTGATGTAAACAAAAGATACACTTGACACCTAAAGTAGAAAATGATATAATGCCTAAAAGGTGATGATCTTGAAAAGGTATAAATCTAACATACTGACCACATCCTAAGTACAGTAGCAAAAGTAACACCGTGGGGCAAAGAATAATCACTTAATTCTAAACTTAGACCATTTGCTTATAAAAATACAGGTTTGATAAGATATTATAAAACTTGGTCAGAGAAGATCCAGAAAACATAATGGGGATTCACCTGGATTCTCCTCCTCCTCTTCATGACACCATTATTAAAGTGGTTTCATAAAAGCTACATTCAGTACTAGGTTAATCTCTAAGTAAAGGAGAAGAAACTGTTCAATAAAACTTTCAGAATCATAAAAGACAAAGAGAAAGCAATCAAGCTGTGGAGAACTTGCATTATTTTCATTTTAAGTATAAAAAGTTAAATTAGGCTAAAATAATCAATTAAAAGGTGTTTAGGGTATTCATGAAATCAAATGTCTCAAAAAAGAAGCTTAATGTATATACCAGAAAATGTGAAGGGCAGCTTCCCGCAGTCCCACATTCTGAGAGCTAACGGAATCAAAAAGGAACTTCAAACCTTCAGGCCACTGGTTGTTGCCATCCTCATCTAAAAGTAAAGAAATCCGACATAAAGTGTTTAAGTCAGAACTTCAATAGACTAGGAGTAAATGCTTTCATTTCATAAGCCTCATTCAAAACATAGATACTGAAAAATGTCACTTTTGCTAGTTTTAAAAACTCCATAAAATTCTGTCCTTCAACCATAAAAATAAGAAATAGCATCATAATCATGTAAATAAAAAAAAAAAAGAACAAACAAACCAACAAACCAAACAACTCTATATTTGGGTTACATAAACACAGATATTAGCAGAGGTTCTTTTTCCTTTTTCTTTTCTTTTTTGAGATGGAGTTTCGCTTTTTCAACCAGGCTGGAGTGCAAGGGCGCAATCTCAGCCCACTGCAACTCCGCCTCTTGGGTTGGAGCAATTCTTCTGCCTCAGTTTCTGGAGTAGCTGGGCCTTGCTAATTTTTGTATTTTTAGCAGAGATGGGATTTCGTGATGTTGGCCAGGCTGGTCTCAAACTCCTGACCTCAGATGATCCACCAGCCTTGGCCTCCAAAGTACTATGATTACAGGTGTGAGCCACTGCACCCGGCCGGCAGAGGTTATTCCTAAGGAGTGGAATTTGAAGAGAAGCACCACTTTTAATGGTAAAAACATTTGATTGCTTGACCCCTTTATATAGACTATTGTTATAGAAGAGTTTAAAAAGCAGGCAAAGCTAGTATTTGATGGTAAGGTCTTGAAACCAAGGTAACAATTACTCTGGAACTTGAGAAGACATCAGGGTTAGAATCTCAGGACCCATACAGGGTACTCACACTTTGCAGTTTGGTGCAAACAGTACTAGGGAATGTTATTAATGTTTATTATTTAAGAGATTTTTAATACTTTGTAATAAAAATAAGTGACCACAAAAATCTACTGTGCCACTTATGAGCTTCTGTGATTACATTGCCATAAAGACCTTAAGAGTTATACAACTTACAGATGAATTATAGATGTTTTCTTTTTAAACTTCCCCTCATATTTGAACTTTTGTGAAATGACAAGTGTGCTGATAAGCTGACACTGAATAAACAAAACATCCTTAATCTGCCTCTTCAACCTAAAGTTGATGCTTTGAGGGGAAATAAAATAGCTGCTTTAAATAATGAGCACTTTGAATACTTTGGAAACGTTTCCATTATTAAGTGTTTCTGAACAAGAAACGATGTCACCTATAAACATTCATATCTGCATATTTCAAACCTGAAAGTAGAATTTTCTAAGCAATTTAAAAATATTCAAAATTAGGGCAGGCGCGGTGGCTCACGCCTGTAATCCCAGCTCTTTGGGAGGCCAAGGAGGGCAGGTCATTTGATGTCAGGCATTTGAGACCAGCCTGGCCAACAGGATGAAACCCAACTGACCCTGTCTCTATTTAAAAAAACAAAAACAAACAAACAAACAAAAACAATTGGCAAGAAGTGGTGGCTAACGCCTGTAATCCCAGCACTTTGGGAGGCCGAGGTGGGCGAATCACCTGAGGTCAGGAGTTCGGGACCAGCCTGAGCAACATGGAAAACCATCTCTACTAAAAATACAAAATTAGCCAGCTGCAGTAGCACATGCCTATAATCCCAGCTACTAAGGAGGCTGAGTGAGGCAGGACAATTGCTTGAACCTGGAGGCAGAGGGTGTGGTGACCTGAGATTGCACCACTGTACTCCAGCTTGGGCAACAAGAGCAAAACTCCATCTCAAAAAAAAAAAAAAA
>NW_022436949.1:43623629-43679774 GCF_009761245.1 Sapajus apella | reverse complement strand
AAAAAAAAAAAAAAAAAAAAAATAATTAGCTGAGTGTATTGGTGCATGCCTACAGTTCCAGCTACTTGGGAGGCTGAGGCAGGAGATTCACTTGAACTTGGGAGGTGGAGGTTGCAGTAAGCCGTGTTCACACCACTGCACTCAAGGCTGGGCAACAGAGCAAGACTCCGTCTAAAAAAAAATTCAAAATTAACTTGAACTCATCTAAAATATAAAAAGTTGACACATTCCCTGTTTCTAAGAAATGGTCGATACAAGAAAGGATACAATCGGCTAGCTGAATTGAATAAGAACTTACTGCATTACTGGTTGATGAGATTTTAAAATTAGTGTCATAATGTACTAAGCTCAATCAATCATTTAGCCCTGATTTCAACTATTAAAAACACCATCTAAACAAGCTGTGCTTACAATCACACTTATAAATCCCTGTCCCCCTCACCAAAAAAAACAAAACAAAAAAAAAAACAAAAAAAAAACCCAGAAGTGGTGGCCATGGCCACGCCCTCTTCTAGAAGGAGCAGAAGTCTGAAGATGAGTGGGGCAAAACCCAGGACACCATGGAAGCAGCCATGGCCCTGGAGAAGAACTGGAACCAGGAACCAGGCCCTTCTGGATCTTCATGCACTGGGTTCAGCCTGCACAGATCCCCATCTCTGTGACTTCTTGGAGTGCCACTTCCTAGATGAGGGAGTGAAGCTCATTAAGATGGGTGACCACCTGACTGACCCCCATAGGCTAGTCGGCTCCCAGACTGAGCTGGGCAAATGTGTCTTCCAAAGGCTTATCATCAAACAACACTAAAAGTCCAGTGACCTCTAAGGGTCCCCCCCACCCAATCAAAGAATCAGGCCTTCTGCCTGAGCCTCTCCCTCCAGCAATTAGGCCGCTTTTAAACCACACTGGTGCCCTCTCCCAAGACCTAGATCAAATGGAAATAAAGCTTTTTGCAGCAAGAATAAAAAGTAGCATGTTCGATTACATTATTATTTAGTTGATCAAAAAGGATTTTTACCTTTAGCAAAATGCATTTTTAATGATGTTTGCCTTTTACCTCACTTGAAAAAATATTTTTGGGCATTAAAAATGTACACAGTAGGCCAAGCATGGTAGCTCACACCTGTAACCCCAGCACTTCAGGAGGCCGAGGTGGGCACATCGCTTGAGTCCAGCAGTTCAAGGCCAGCCTGACCAACATGGAGAAACCAAGTCTCTGCTAAAAATACAAAAAAATTTAGCCAGGAGTGGTGGCACATAATAAGTGGTGGCCTATAATCCCAGCTACTAGGGAGGCTGAGACAGGAGAATCACTTGAACCCTGGAAGCGGAGGTTGCAGTGAGCCACAGATGGCACCATCGCACTCTAGCCTGGGCAACAAAAGCGAAACTCCATTTAAAAAAAAAAAAAAAAAAAAAAAAATTTTTTTTTTTACATAGTATAGCTGTATAACAGCATATGTATTTATTTGTCAGCATACATATATAACAGCAAAAGCACTGGAGTCACTAATTTTTAGTTCAACTGGCAAGTTTAATGTACAAAGTAGGTTACACCATTAATTAGCCCGTGCTTCTAAAACATTATAAATTTAGGAAGGAATATAACTGCCAATTTTCAAGCAAATTATGAAATTACTTTTCTACATGGATTTTGTTTTGTTTTGTTTTGAGACAGAGTCTTGCTCTGTTGCCCAGGCTGGAATGCAATAGCATGATCATAGCTTACTGCAGCCTCCAGCTTCTGGGGCTCAGGTGATTCTCCCACCTCAGTCTCCTAAGTAACTAGGACTACAGATGCACACCATCATGCCCACTAATTTTTTTGTAGAGATGGGTTTTTGCCATGTTGGCCAGGCTGGTCTTGAACTGCTGGACTCAAGCGATGTGCCCACCTCGGCCTCCTGAAGTGCTGAGATTACAGGTGTGAGCCACTGTGCTGGGCCTCACATGGGTATTTTGAAACCAATAGGTGAGTCCTATGACTGGATTTCAGAACATCTGTAATTTCTGGCTCTAAATGCAAAATCCATAATTACACTTGTTTTGAACAGAATAAATGGTACTCAGGTACTTATAAATTTTACTCTAAACGATTCAATTAAAAAAAAGGGGGGCTGGGCATGATGTAATCCCAGCACTTTGAGAGGCTGAGGTGGGCGGATCATCTGAGGTCAGGAGTTCGAGACCAGACTGGCCAACAAGGTGAAACCGCATCACAAAAAAAAAAAAACAAAGGAAGAATATACCCATGCTTTTGGTAACACAAGTGCACCTGCATACACACCTATTAAATTTCTGGCCAGTTCTGCAGCAATATCACAAATTTTTTTCCTCATGCTAGATTGTGTTTCCATCTGAATAATCATGAGTAGCTCACTCTTGATGGCAGTCTGAACATCAGAGGGAAGTGTTGGATAAACTTCATCAAATGCAGAGGACAAGAGACGTCTTAGGAGAACCGCGGCCATTTGTCTAGCCTATAAATAGATAACATTGTTAAAAACTAGATTCATTCTGCCATTGATGTATTTCATTGTAGTATTTTTGTTTTTCAAAGGTACCTTGTCAGTTTTCTAAAGAAGTAACATATGTAACTCTTTCTAATTACATTAGTCTATTACATAGAAAGTGCTACAAAATAAGCCATTTTTACTTAATATGAGGAAAACTCTTAAATGCATTACAATTCAGTTAGGAACACATATCTCAACAATAATAAACCTGTCTTTAATTCCTATTTTTAACACATGATTTGGGAGAAAAACAAATCTTAAATTGTACACCCCATAATGAATGCCTTTCCTACCTCTCTTGTCTGGTCTCATTCTAGAATATCAAGTGCCTTTCGCACCCAACGTTAGGCTCCCAGCCTGGCCTAACTTGTTATATAACTGCCCTCTCATTAGCGTCTTAGATAAAATGCTTCTTTCAAGCAAACAAACATTACAATTTCCCAATATCTAAAACGTGCTAATCCATTTCAACACGTGTCTTCTTAGATACTCATTTTCAAATCCGTGTAATTACATTTGGTATTTTCTGTAAAACACTTCTTGAGATTATCAGGCTGGGTTCGGTGGCTAGTGCCTGTAATCCCAGCACTTTGGGTGGCTGAGGTAGGCGGATCACCTGAGGTCAGGAGTTTGAGACCGGTCTGACCAACATGGAGAAACCCCGTTGTCTACTAAAAACACAAAATTAGCCGGGCGTGGTAGTGCATGCCTGTAATCCCAGCTACTTGGAAGGCTGAGGCAGGAGAATCTTTAATCCAGGAGGCAGAGGTTGTGGTGGGCCGAGATTGCACCACTGCACTCCAGCCTGGGCAACAAGAGCAAAACTCCATCTCAAAGAACAACAACAACAAAAACATTACTTGAGATTATCAAAAGAAAAGCTAAGACAAATGCCATTCTAAAATTTTATCAAATCAAACCAATACACTATTGAGACCACTGAACCTAATCTTTCCTGCTCTTGCTTTCTCCAGGCTGATATTACTCATTATTACTATAATTACTTTGGGAATCTGACGAACAAAAAATGTTAAGCTATAGAAATAAAATTGGCTATTTTTTTCTCCATTACTTTTCACTGAGAAATCTCTTTACTGAAACCTTTATAGGAGGTAGAAACCTTTATAAATATTTAACATATGTTCTAGAAAGCGGTTACAATTCTTATAAAAGTGGTTAAAACTCATGTGCAATTCTTCTCACACATATACCGAAAACTATAAAGCCACAACCAAGATGCTGTCACTAATTCACAATCACTAATTCTTAAATCAAGTTAAGATTTAAATAAGGTTTAATCCAAGTTTTAAAAAAGAAAATTCAGTAATTTTCACTATTATTCTTGGCTTTAATATTTGTTTACTAGCTAACTGGTACTAATCTTCAAGAATTACAATAGTCATCTGTTTTTAGTGATAGAAGTTACCCCATATACGGTTCTTCTTCACATCTGACATCCATTTTGAGTTACAGAAAAGAACATGTTACAAAAGCAAAGTACCTCTTATCATCTAAAAAAAAAAAAAAAACCTGGGATACTTTTATATGGCTTTTAAAGTGCTATGAGAGAACATGAAGTTGCTATCTAAACTGCTTGACTATTCATCTGCTTAGAGAAAACAGACTGGAAGAGGCCAGGTGAAACATGATGTAGAAGTTTGGTGTGACTTTACTTCCATGAAAGATAAGCACTTTACTTATAGTTTGACTGTTAGCAAAAAAAGGCTTACACTACGACTCTAAATTTAATATTTTGTAGTTAAAAGAGTTTTCTAGACTTGGGTATTTTTACACCTTTTCCGAAGTAAAGAGATATTCAGTGGCATTCAATATTTATGGGGATATTAACCTATGGGGGGGAAATTAGCTATGAAATGCCTCCATCAGTAGCAGAAAACTATAAAATCATAGAAAATAGCCTTGTTTTACCATGGGGCAAAAGAATTCCTAAAATTAAAGCAGGCTGGGTACGGTGGCTCATGCCTGTAATTCCAACACTTTGGGAGGCCAAGGTGGCGGAGGGTGGGGGCAGGGGTGCAGATCAAGAGGTCAGGAGTTCAAGACCAACCTGGCCAATATGGTGAAACCCCATCTCTACTAAAAATACAAAAATTAGCCGGGCATGGTGGTTGGTGCCTGTAATTCCAGCTACTCGGGAGGGTGAGGAAGGGGAATTGCTTGAACTCAGGAAGCACAGGTTGCAGTGAGCTGAGATCGCACCACTGCACTCCAGCCTGGGCAACAGAGCAAGTCTGTCTCAAAAAAAAAAAAGAAAAAGAAAAATTCAAATCACTTAAATTTAATAAAACCATTAACCTTCATCTACCCTGGACATATTATCTTATACAAAAAAAAAGGCAATTCTCATTCTTAATACAAAGTACTTAAAAAATTACATGACAACTCCCAGGCAGCTTTTAGCAAACAATAAGTTCAAAGTTCTAGTAAAGTCTATGTGGAAAATCACAATTCTCATTTCTACTATGATCATTATCTAAAAACTTGTTTTCTAAGAATGTAATAGTCACAAATATTAAGATAGTACCTCTTCAGCAGCTGTCGTATTTCTGATGGCTTGTAAGAGGAATGTGATCTTTGACTGGCCTGGGATATTCTCATAGGTTTCCTACATTAAAAAAATAGGAAAGAATGTTAGAAAACTTCATGGGTAAACCAGTGAAAGAAATAGAGTGGGAAGGATGCATGAGAAATTATTTAACCTAGGTCTAGTGTTAACACCTTCTGTGACATGAAATATACTTCAGATACGTTAGGGAATAGAAGATGTCTACCAGGTTACTTACCAAGTTCCTTTCTCTTAAACAAATGTTTCTAATGTGTGTGCATGTTTTCCCAATTTTTGCTCCCTGATTAACAAAACTCAAGGCCTAAGAGAGTCAAAAAATTGCCAAATGTGACTTATGCCATTGTGCTGCAAATTTTAGTGCTTATTTAAAATCACCTTACATTATGAGAAACTGCTAACAGTTTTTAGACTGAATGATGTACAACTGGTTCAAATTACCACTACTTAGAACCACCAGACACACACCTGGAAGTAAGTCAGAGAAACAAAGTATTCAAATTCTTTATGTCACATTTCTTCCAAGTAAAGATCATACTAAAACCACATTACATACATAAATGAATGTGGTCAGGATAAATTTGGTCAGGAGGCTTTAATGTCTTTTGTAGATTATTAGCAAGAGGTTTGTGACTCAGGACACTCTATTCTGTTAATAATGTAAAATCACAACAAATTGGTTAATAATAAAAAGCTGACACTAATTAACAGACAGATGATCAGAACAGATTAAAAACTAAGAACCAACTATATGCTGTCCAGAAAAGGGCAGATTCATGTCCAAGAATTCTAATGGTATTTGTTCACTATGGAAAAGAAATCAAGTACACTTGGAATTGTTTCCTCTAAGAAGCTTCTTAGTAAGTAAATGATAATCCATCATTATCTAGCAATTTAGGGTTTCTTTAGCGCTTACCTGCCCTCAACATTACCATACCTCTATAGCTACCTGGCTTCTCTGGAACAAAGTGACAAGGGAGGAAAAACAAGGCTATTTTGAATCCACATCTTCCTTAAACCTTTTACTAAAGGCCACATGGCATCCGTGAGATATTAACAGATAAGGAAACAAAGGCTTACAAGTTAATGACATGCCCAAGATCATAGACAATGAATGGCAGACAGAACTCTTGGTCCTGTAAAGCCAATCATACTCAAAATCTCTCTGGTACTGAAAGCTCTCAATTTCACTTCATTAAACAACCAGTTTTATTTATGCAGTGCTACAGTTTTCAAACTTTTCAAATATCATCTGTCTGGGGAGAAAAGATTTTAGGGGAAAGGAGAATTCAAGATCCTCTGATAACCTCAAGTTTCCATTCTAGTAAAAAGCACATAGGATGATAACAATGCTGAAAACTGCCAAAAAGTATTCACAGCTGAGGAGAGAAGATGGTCTGAATTTATTTATCCAGAAGAGATAATTTATTTAAAGATATTCAAAAGCTGACTGCAAAAATGGTTATGTACCTTTGAGACTTTTCACTTATTATTTACCAAAGCAACTGCTTATACCAGTAGTATGTTTCCATTTAAAAAGTATCTCACTATACAATAAAAAGCACCCAGCTTGGCCAACTATACACTGATGATGTGATCAGTGTTTAACACTTAAATTTCCAGTGGTCTAAATCAAGTTTTTGCAAAAACGCCTTTACGAGGCTAGCACTCTCAGAAAACTTAATATAAAACCTGATGCTCTCTACTCCTGCCCAGGGGGAACTGATGGTGTGACTATGCTAACTCTAGTAGACTTAACATTGGGTCAAATATTAAACTCTACTCCATAATGAATTAGAAGCCAATGGTGCGAGAGCTTAGTACGAGTGACAGATGATTTCTGCTGAGAGGGTTCTCCTCCATCTGATATGTTCCATTATCATAATCCAAATATAGTATTATATCAATACCACCACAATGGTCAAGGGTAATGGTTACACAGTCTAATTTCCAAACAGACAGGGATGGTACCTCTTTATCTTTGCATATGAGTACCTAGTACATTAGAGTATAGCAATTATAAAGACTGTTTCTAATACTATTCCTAGCTCTAGTCCAGTTAGGTTCAGTGAATGTTACCAGTGTTGAGGCAAACAAAATTTCAATTCTATTTGGTTCCACCTTATAGAATTCACACAATGCAAAGACTTCTCCTCCGCCTCTTCCCTGCCCACGAAGACGGGGAAGAAATGTTCATATGTACTCATCTCATTCCATAAATATTTATAGTGAGCCTACCCTGTATGAGGAAAAGGAAAAGAGGGGACACATGACTTTTATCTATTAAGACCCTGGCTCCTCAACAATCAGGTATATTTTTCAATGTTATCCTCCGTCCATTCAACTCTCAACAATGGACTAGGTGTAGTGGCTCATGCCTGTAATTCCAACACTTTGGGACATGGGAGGATCACTTGATGCCAGGAGTTCAAGACCAGCCTGGGCAACACAGCAAGACCCCGTCTCTAAAAAAAAACCACTAAATGAAATTTACTATTAGAATCAATGAGGAACAAAGTCTGTATGGAGAACCTTAGTAATGATTAATAAATACTTAAGCTTATGTCATATAAAAATGTCTAGTCATAAATACCATAAAAACTCTACTTTGCACTACTTGTCAATGATTTATTCAATAGTTTATTCACATTATCAGAATAGAAATAAAATATAAAGCCTGTCTAATGGTGCACACAACAGAAAAAGTTTTAACTTTTTAGAGTTTTGAAGTCCCTTCAATGATTTCAACCAAACATAAAACCATATTTGAATACAAAAGAAGTCAACCTTAGTCAACAGTTTGGTATTTATGTGTCGACTAAGTATTTTTATTTTGAATGAGTAAATTACAAAGGCATTTACTGAGCCCTGGCCAATTCTTTAGTTCACAGAAAATATTTCTATATTTGCTATATCACACTTAAGGCTAATTTTATTTCATTTGATTTCTTATAAAAGGCTTGTTTCATTACGCAAAAAAGAAAGGGGCATTATATGGCGCCAGGGAGCTTCCCTTCAAGTTTACTTTTTTGAGGGTCAAACTGGAAAATTCTGTATCACAGTACTTGCTTTACATATTAATATATTCTCAGGATATACAAAGAAAGTCAAAACCTAGTATACGAATGTTTTCACTAGGAATAAAGAGACTAAGAGAATAACAATAGTAATTTCCAATTGCTCTTTATCAGAAAATGTGCTGAATGCTGATAACTATCCCCAAAGTG
This sequence comes from Sapajus apella, assembly GCF_009761245.1. Taxonomy (NCBI): domain Eukaryota; kingdom Metazoa; phylum Chordata; class Mammalia; order Primates; family Cebidae; genus Sapajus; species Sapajus apella. The sequence continues at coordinate 43,671,450 of NW_022436949.1, read as the reverse complement.
ATGTAAGTGATAAAAGATTTACAACCGGCACCAATTGGAATTCAAGCTAAACCAGACACTGGTATTTAGTTCAATAGAAGAGAGCTTCCCCACTAGGCTTGACAATAGACTTAAGCAATTGGAGGGAAGAGGGAGAATTAAACTAGCTTACTAATTACGATGCTGTTCTGCTTTGTAGCACATGGAAATTTCTATTACGGGTTGGGATTAAAAACTTATTTTGGCGAAAAATTATCTCAAGAGTTAGCAGAAAGCATTAATTTCTTTTTTTAGCATCATGATAACCCCAAGGCAAACTGGTGCAATACATGCATATTACTTCTAGGAACAAATGCTACTTTTCAGTATTCTACAAGCAAACTTGGCAAAGTGCAAAGATAGGTATACATGTACTCCTGTGCATAGTACTATTTTTAAAAGAGCAGGTCACTGGAAACTTCAATATCCATTTCAGAGGGTTGCTTATATAAATATCTATCCATATGATGTATAAACTATAGTTTGCCAAAAAAACTCACTTATGAACCAATGTGAAATATACTGAGTGAAAAATCCAAGTTGGAAAATAATGTGTATTATAAGCCCATTCAAGTAAAAAATGAATGCGTATGTTAAGATATATTTTCGGAGAAGATTTATGAGACACTTAAGTGTCGTCACCTTTGGGAAATGGGATAAAAAACTATCCTATTTACTGTTTGAATTTTTACCCTGAACATGTATTACACGTATAATACATAAAAAGTTAATAAAGTGAATATTTGAAAATGCCTTTTCAGGTATAACCGAATTTTCGGAGTGTTTACTTAATATAAAACCTCTAAGTGTAACCAGCATATCCACCATCTATTCAAAACAAGTATTAACACTGTGGTTTTAAAGACACCTGTAAAAGTCTTCAGCTCTCAGAAGAGGACCTGTCATCAATTTCATTAGCTATATGTAAAATTAATTTTGCTCTGTAAAAATATCTGGCTAAACATCCTTCACTTAACCTTATAAAACTCTTCAATCGCATGGTTGCAAAAACTCCATATATAATCAAGTTTGGCAGTCAGCTATGATAATACATTTAAAAGTTTCTCCCTCCCCTTAAGTATCTCACAAGAATCGTGGTCTCAACGCTGACAATGTACCATCAGTGTTCTAGTGAACTTGGTAAATGAGCTTATGGATATATTTAAAATACTGTCACTTGAAACTATCTCCACATTTTGGAGGCCAGGAACCAGAGGTGGCTTGAAAAAGAGAGATTCAGGTTAGATTTCATGAAGTTGAAGACTTAAACATATGGTACCGGACCAGTTAAACAACGGAAGTCCCACTACATCCCATTTATCCCACGATTCTCTAGAGAGCAAAGAAAATTTATCTGAAGGAAGAGCAGAGTAAGTGTATTGTAAGCCCAGAGTAAGGTGGAAACTGCATAGGAAGAAACCCTAAAGGCAACTTCACAAAACGGGGGTGGAAGGGGGTAGGGAAATTTGGCTTCTGATGTCAGGAACTAGAATGGTAAAGAAAACTAAACGGAAACAAGCGAAAAGGCAGGAGCGACAAGGCAGGGCACACAATTCAAAGAGAGGGACAGACGGTGTGGAGATGAGCAGGAGGCAGAAACAGGGGTGACGGGTCAGGTAGCAGCCAGGGTTTGGGAGACCCACAGCGCCAGGCTGGGTGGGGACGGCTGCTGGAAGGGCGGTGGGGGCTCCCGCTGGGAGAAAGCGGGAAAGGGGCGAGCGGGCAGCTCGGGAGGGTGGCCAGCGAAGTTGGGGCCCGGGGCCCGCCCGGCACCCCACACCTGGGCGGGGGCAGCGAGTCGGGAGCGGCCGCACGTGGGTGCGAGCGGCGGCGGGAGGTAACTGGCGCCGGGTGCCGCGGCAGCAATGGCCGGAAAAGCCCGGGGGCACGACCGGGCGCAGCGGGCCGCCTCACACGTGGGCTGCGCGGCCGCCGCCCGCCGGGCCCAGCCTGCGCGGCAGCGGCGGACCAGCTGAGGCCCGGCGGGGCCAGCGTCGGGAAAGGTCGGCGCCCCGGCCAGGGCGCTGAGATGGGGGCGGCGAACTCGGTTACCTCTGCCTGTTTCCGGACCACATTGTCGGGGCTGAGCAGGTTTCCCAGGAGCAGGTAGAACTGTTGCTGCTCCGCCGCGGCCGCCGCCATTGCGCTAGGCGTGAGAGAGAAGGAGGGAGGGGAGACAGAAGCCGTGAGGCGCGCTGGCGGGCCGCGGGAGGAGCGGGGGCGGGCCCAGCGCGGGGACCGGCACCAGCGGCGGCGCGGGGCGCGAGGGGGGGCCGGGCGGGAAGGGCGGGGCAAAGGGGAAAGGGGAGGACGGGGCGGGGCCTCGCGGCCTCTCACCCCGCCGGGGCCGCGGGCGCCACCGCCTCATTGGTCCTAGGCGCGGGGGGCGGTGCCGAGGCCGCCTCCTCGGGGGCCGCGCCGATTGGCCACGCACCCTGCGGTGCCGTCACTGTCCGCGCGCCGTGGGCCTCCGGGCTGTGCGCGGGTGGGGCCGGCCGGCGGCATCGCAGCTGGGCCAGGACTCGAGTCGGAGTCGAGACCTGGGCTGGGGCCGGGGCTGCATCGCGGGGACAGCGGGAGGAGCCCGCCGGCAGGCCGGGTCGCGGCGAGGGACCTGGGGCCTGGCCGGGGAGGAGGGGCCAGCTCCTGAGCGCGGGAGATTTCGGTGCTGCTGGCTGGCCGGCCTCCTTGCCGACCCCCGGCCCCTCCCCACGGCCGCTGGAGCAGGCCCCACCCCCTCGCTCCCTTTACCCCGGGACCCAGCCCTTCACCCTCGGGAAGGCGGCCTCTTTAGGCCCACTTCTACCTCCCACCCACAGACTCCTCGCGCTGTCAGACCCTCCGACCTCCCTCAGGGCTGTGGACTCAGGCCGCCCCTTCCTCCCGCCGTTCTCGCCAGTGACTCACACGCCTGGGGTTTGCCCAGAAGAGGGGTTACTAAGCCCTGGGCTCTCCTTCCAGGCGTCGGTCATCCTCAGATGTCCACGTAGCAAACATGCCCCCACCCCAGGATCTGTGACTGTTTCCTTGAATCCGTTGTTTTGGGGTTCTGTTCTCGCCATGCTTGGGGAACGTCCAGAGAGAAACGTTTCTTCCTAAAGGAGCACTGATTTACAGGGCTGATACCTCAGTCTCAGTCTAGGAACCCAGAGGCTTAATTTCAATTTCAGCATTCTAATGCGTAGATAATACACTCAATGTTCTTTAACTGCTGGGGCCGCCAAAGGCAGAGAGAAGTGTACAAATCAAAGGATACTTATGTTGAGACCCTGTTGTATCCAATACATTGGGCTAAGGGTGACAGTGGAAGCTTCGCACTGTCGCCTAGGCTGGAGAACAGTGGCGCGATCTCAGCTCAGTGCAACCTCTAACTCCTGGGTTCAAGCAATTCTCATGCCTCAGCCTCCCAAGTAGCTGGGATTACAGGCGTGCACCACCATGGCCAGCTAACTTTTTTGTATTTTTAGTAGAAACAGGGTTTCACCACATTGGCCAGGCTAGTCTTGAACTCCTGACCTCAGGCAATCCACCCCCCTCCCCCACCTTGGCCTCCCAAAATGTTAGGATTACAGGCGTGAGCCACCGCTTCCTGATACTAAAACAATTCATTTCTGTCTCAAAGGGACACTATGTCTCTAGCGAGAAGGTTGGGTGAGATGGAGAGTAGTTCCACACCACTGGCAGTACATAGTATTTAATTTAGGGAATTTAATTTCCTCTTGGCTATTCTGTAGTTCTGCTCTTTGAAAGTCAAAACATTTGCTCTTTGGTGAATGATTTTAAATCTTGGCCACTGTGTCCAGAATCTGGGCTGAGCCCTGGGATCCACGTGCAATTGTGATGGCCAGCCAATTTTTTTTTTTAAAGAATTCTAATTGATTCCTAGAGAAAATTCCCTTAGAAAGTTTTGGGCCATGACGATGGTTTCTCTACAGGAGGTCTGCAGACCTATCTTTGTTGAATTTATATTTCTTAGATGTGATAAGTTTTCATTCTTATGCCACCTCATTTCTTCTAGGACAAACCACTATGCACGTTACTTTGCGGCAGTTTTTTTTTTTAATTTTGATTATTTTTTTGGTGTGTAGTGGGGGTGTTTGGATTCTGAGGAGGTTTCTTAATCAGCTAAGGTAATTATGATTTAAGAATTACAGACAAAAACAACTCATTCAAATGACTAGGTTAACAGCAAAATATGATAAATTGCCTAGAGGCTTGCTTAGGGCATGGCTGAGTCTCCAGTTACTTTTTAACACCTGTTATGATATGTGTTTTTATTGGCAATGAGTCTGTAGATTACGTATATTCGCTTAATAGTTACTAAATAATAGAAATTCCAATTAAGTTTGCAGATTTGTCAAAATAAGGACCTTATTATTATTATTTTTTGAGATGGAGTCTTGCTCTGTCACCAGGCTGGAGTGCAGTGGCGCGATCTTCACTTACTGCAACCTCCGCCTCCAGGGTTCAAGCAATTCTCCTGCCTCAGCCTCCTGAGTAGCTGGGACTATAGGCATGCACTACCACACCTGACTAATTCTTGTATTTTTAGTAGAGATGGAGTTTCCCCATGTCTTGGCCAGGATGATCTCTATCTCCTGACCTCATGATCCGCCTGCCTCAGCCTCCCAAAGTGCTGGAATTACAGGTGTAAGCCACTGTGCCTGGCCTATTATTATTTTGAGACAGAGTCTCCCTGTCACCCAGGCTGGAGAGCAGTGATGTGATCTGGGTTCACTGCAGCCTCTGCCTCCTGGGCTCAAGCAATCCTCCCACTTCAGCCCCTCCAAGTGGCTGTTCTACAGGCACAAGCCACCATACCTGGCTCATTTTTGTAGTTTTGGTAGAGATGGGGATTTGCCATGTTACCCAGGCTGGTCTCAAACTCCTGAGCTCAGGTGATCCTCCCGCCTTGACCTCCCAAAGTGTTAGGATTACAGGCCTCAGCCCACATACCTGGCCAGAGCTTGTTTTCTAATGAAGCAAAGCATAAACCTAATATTATTTCAGGCAGGATAAAAACAAAACAATTTTGTGTTAGTGGTGACATCCACTGCTAGAACATGAAATCACAGCCCAGCCTTATTTTAACACTTTAAATAACCAGTCAAAAGGGAAGAAGAATTTTAAGGTTAATGAATGAAGAGACACCCCCTCTCAAATGGGAGAAATTCCAGCAAACTTGGGGTAGACAGCAGATGTCCTAACAATGAGACCAGTACTGGTGTCCAGAAACCTCCTAGGTGGGGACTGTATTTTCAGTGGCAAGCTTGCCATTTTGGAGACTTTATAATGCTCAGCCTTCTGGAAAGTTCACTGCACTTAGAAGCCCATTTCCAATAGACAATGTCCTTATTGTTTATAAGAGTATAATTTTCTTATAAAAAAATAACTCAGGGGCTGGGTGCGGTGGCTCACACCTGCAATCCTAGCACTTTGGGAGGCTGAGGTGGGCAGATCCCTTGAGGTCAGGAGTTCTAGACCGGCCTGTGAGGGGTTTCAACAGGGTGAAACCCCTACTCTACTAAAAATACGAAAAAAAAAAAATAGCTGGATGTGGTGGCACATGCCTGTAATCCCAGGTACTTGGGAGGCTGAGGCAGGAGAATCGCTTGAACCCAGGAAGTGGAGGTTGCAGTGAGCCAAGATTGTGCCATTGCACTCCAACCTGGGCGACAGAGCGAAACTATCTCTTTAAAAAAGAAAAGAAAAGAAAAGAACTCGGATATTGCATAAAGGCAACCCACAGGAGTATAGACTTATTTATTTCCCAAGGACATCAAATGGTGGAAGGTAAAGAGCCGTGAACTTGAATTTAGGGGATTTGTATCTTTAGTCTCTTACTAGCTGTGTGAACTTGAGTGCTTAATGTCACTAAGCCTCAATTTCTCATCTATAAAATAGGGACAATTAAAAGTATATTATCATAAAATTTCTTCTAGCATTAACTTATAATTGGAAGTAAAAATGCAAGGAAAGAAAACGATGAGTCTTGCTCAATCCATATTAGCTGCCATTGCTTTGGCCACGTTAAAAATAAAAACCAAAACTGCCCCAAATTAATATACTTAGTGGTTTGTCTTGTGAATGGCCAGCTCCTTTCCCTTACAGTTTATTAGACTTGACACTACTTCCATTAAGCGCTGGAGGCAAATTTGCTTAGAGCATTTGCAACGCCTTACAAAAAAGGATGAGGTTGGGGGAAAAGAAAAGTTTATCTCAATGGTACATGAAATCCTAGGTAGTCTAGCATTTTTGCTGTTAGGAAGTACTGCTCAGCCTGGGTGTGACCTATTTGTAATACTGCAGGAGACCAGGCTCCTTAACTAGAGAGAATCAGAATCCTCTCCTCCTAGTGCTTTTAGTTTTATGGGCTCCCATGTTGATGCAAGTGTTCTGGAAATGGGAGAAGGTTGGAGAAGTTAGGCTTGTAAGGCCTCTGTGGAAGCTTTTCTCAACTGGGACAGAATTTGGTTTTGTCTGCCCTTTGTTTTCTTATCTGTAAAATTGGAATAATAGTTCTTCATTATTTTGAAAATAATGAAGGAAGAAGTGTTTTGAAAGTTAGGATACTATAGGTAAATTCACTTATATGGTCTCTGCATAAGTAGATACTCAGTAATTATCATCTTCCGTTAGTAAGATGGATTTGAGAGTTAAATGAGACCTTAAACAAGTAATTACTCTTTTTGTTTGCTTTTTTAGAGATGGGGTCTTGCCAAATTACCCAGGCCCGTCTTGAACTCCTAGGCTCAAGCAATCCTCCCACCTTGGCCTCTCAAAATGCTGGGATTACAGGCTTGAGCCACAGTGACTGGCCTTAAACAATTACTCTTAAAGCTGCATCCGATGCATAGTCATGTGTATCACATTTATGTTTATATAAAATCTATTTGCATATTTTCTATTAGTCTCCCAATTGTGCAGAGTAAAATAGTATAGGGAATGGATGACAGATATTCAATAGACACTTGGATGATAAGATTTCTGACTCTAATATCGATGTTACCTTTTGCCTAGATAAGAGCTAGCAAAAAAAATTGGGAATGGTTGAAAAATTGTTTGTTGAAAATATGCTGAACTATTCACCTTTTTTTCAGCTTTTTATCAAAACTTTCAAATTCCTGCTCTGAAGCAGTCTGTTACATACAGTCAGTGCACCCCAGCCAGGGGCAAGTGGGACCCTAACAACCCTGAAGGACCTGGTGCACAAGAAGCCCTCAGTAAATTGTGGAATGAAACACAGGCCAGGGAAATTTTGACTTTGTTGTTTTCTTTTGCATTCTCTCTTGGTTTTATACTTCAGGTTCAGTGGATATCTGCAGGTGGAGGGACTCATTTTAGGGAGGCAGGGAACAGAGGCTCCAGAGCCAGCTAATATGCAAGTTTAAATGATAGCTTCACAACTTATATGCTCTGTGATCTGCCCAAGTTAACCTTCGTCAAGCCCAGTTTCCTCTTTAATGAAGTAGGCATAACAGAAGGGTTTTTTTTAATTACTGATTAAAATACCTGACATAGTGCCTGGCACAGAGTAAATGCTTAATAAATGGTGACTGTCATTGTTTTTTTTTTTTCTTTTTTTTGAGACGGAGTTTCACTCATGTTACCCAGGCTGGAGTGCAATGGCGCAACCTCGGCTCACCGCAACCTCCGCCTCCTGGGTTCAGGCAATTCTCCTGCCTCAGCCTCCTGAGTAGCTGGGATTACAGGCACGTACCACCATGCCCAGCTAATTTTTTGTAGTTTTAGTAGAGACAGGGTTTCACCGTGTTGACCAGGATGGTCTCGATCTCTTGACCTCGTGATCCACCCGCCTCGGCCTCCCAAAGTGCTGGGATTACAGGCTTGAGCCACCGCGCCCGGCCAAATTTGTAACTTTAACTCTGATTGCAGATCTACCTGTTAGATTATTGCATTTTTGCATTCCCATTATATAAGTGGTCATGTTACAGGAATGTACAATAATTGTGGTTAAGGCCAGGTGCAGTGGCTCACACCTGTAATCCCAGCACTTTTGGAGGCCAAGGTGGGCAGATCACCTGAGGTCGGAAGTTCGAGACCAGCCTGACCAACATGGAGAAACCCCGTCTCTACTAAAAAGATAAAATTAGCCGGGTGTGGTGGCATATGCATGTAATCCCAGCTTCTTGGGAGGCTAAGGCAGGAGAATTGCTTGAACCTGGGAGATGGAGGTTGTGGTGAGCCTAGATCCTGCCATTGCACTGCAGCCTGGGCAACCAAAGCAAAACTCCGTCTCAAAAAAACAAACAAAAAAAAAACCAGAAATATCTGTGGTCAAGAAAAAATCAGGTTTGATTTGATTATCACAGAGTATTTAAAGGCTGTTTCCAGCTTTCAGTGCTACGATTGTAATACCCAGTATGGTAGCCACTAGCCATTAGGACTGTTGACCAGTTGAAATATGGCTTGTTTGAACTGAGACATACTTTAAGGGTAAAATACAAAGTAAATTTCAAAGATTTAGTAGGAAATTAAGAATAACAATTTTACATTGGTCACATGTAGGAATATTAATATATTGGGTTAAATAAAATATATTAGTTATATTTATTAATAAACTTGTTAAATGTATTAATTTTACTTTTTTTTTTACTTGTTAAAATATGGCTACTAGAAACTTTAAAATTTCATATGTGATTTGTATTTGTGGCTCATATTATATTTTGATTGGGCAGTGCTTTGCTAGAGAATAAAATAGCCAACTAGCTACACATAGGTGTCCTACATACTTTGTACATCGACATTTAGGAAGTGACTTTTGGCCAGGCATGGTGGCTTATGCCTGTAATCCCAGCACTTTGGGAGGCTGAGGTGGAAGGATTGCCTGAGCCCAGAAGTTCGAGACCAGCCTGGGCAACGTGGTGAGACTCTGTCTTTTTAAAAGAAAAACAAAAAAGGAAGTGACTTTTCCCCAGGTGAAATCAGTTACCTTATTGTGTTTTCTGTTGCTTCCAGTTTTCCAACTTGATCCTCAGGGATTTGGAGACATGGTACAGTGCTTTCTGAGCAGTGTTCCTTGGTTAGGAATTTCTTTCCTCTGCTGATTTGACATAAACAGAATTGTGGACCATTAGATGGTAATTAATTTTCAAGAATAAATCCTTATAAGTTAAATCAAAGACTGGTTAAGAGTTGAGGAAAAGAAAAATACCTTTTATTTTCTTGATGTTAAATGTTTTCATTTAAAAGTGGTAAATGGATTTTAAAAAATAATTTGTTGCATTTTAAAACCTGAAACAAAAATATACCTAGTAGAAAGATTTCATTTTTAAGTTAAATGTTTTTTCTTAGAACACAAATAGGTTGAAAGTAAAAGGATAGAAAAGGACCCACCATGCAAACAGTATTCAAAAGCAGATAATCAGCCTGGCCAACATAGCGAAACCCCATTTCTAAAAATACGAACATTAGCTGGGCGTAGTGGCAGGCGCCTGTAATCCCATCACTTTGGGAGGCTGAGGCAGGCAGATCAGGAGTTTGAGACCAGCCTGGCCAACAGGGTGAAACCTGTCTCTACTAAAAATACAAAAGCTGGGTATGGTGGCTCAAGCCTGTAATCCCAGCACTTTGGGATGCTGGGGTGGGTGAATTACTTGAGGTCAGGAGTTCAAGACCAGCCTGGCCAACATGGTGAAACCTCGTCTCTACTAAAAATACAAATGTTAGCCAGGTGTGGTGGCAGGTGGCTGTAGTGCCAGCTACTTGGGAGGCTGAGATATGAGAATTGTTTGAACCTGGGAGGTGGAGGCTGTAGTAAGCCGAGATGGTGCCATTGCAGTCCAGTCTGGGTGACAGAGCAAGACTCCATCTCAAAAAAACAAAAACAAAAGCAGATGGAATGGCTATCTTAGTTTTAGACAAAATAGATTTTAAGACAAAAAATGTCAGTAGAGATAAGGAGAACAATTTTATAATAAAAAAATCAGGAAGATAGAATAAATTTAAACACATGTGCCTCGCAGCACCAAAATATACAGAGCAAAACCTGACAGAATTAAGGGAGAAATACATAATTCAACAAAAATGGTTTGAGACTTCAGTTCCCACCTTTCAATAACTGATAGGATAACTAGACAGATCAATGATAAATGGAATACCATGAACAAGATAAACCAACTAGATCTAAAAGACATGTGTCAGACACTCCACCCAAAAGTAGCAGAATAAACATTTTCCTCAAGTGAATATGGAACATTCTCCAGGATAGGCCATATGTTAGGCCACAAAGCAAGCTTCAGTCAATTTAAAAGGACTGAAACCATACAAGGTATGTTCTCTGACCACAATAGAATAATATTAGAAATCAAGAACAAAAGGAAATTTGAGAAATTCACAAGCGATTAAACCGCATACTCTTAAATAACAAGTGGGTCAAAGAAGAGATCACAAAATGGCCTGGCATGGGGTCTCACACCTCTAATCACAATGCTTTGGAAGCCTGAGGTGAGAGGATATTTTGAGGCCAGGAGTTCAAGACCAGCCTGGGCAACATAGCAAGATCCTGTCTCTACAAAAAATTAGCGAGGCTTGATGGCATCTGCCTGTAGCCCTCGCTTCTTAAGAGGCTGAGATGGGAGGATGCTTTGAGCCCAGGAATTCAAGGTTACAGTAAGCAATGACCACACCACTGCATTCCAGCTTGGGTGACAGAGTGAGACCCCTTCTCTATATTGAAAAACAAAAATCACAAGAGAAATTAGAAAATAATTTGAGATGAATGAAAATGAAAATATAAGGTACCAAAACTTATGGGATGCAGTGATAGCAGTGCTCATAGCGACACTTAGAGCTGTAAACACATACGTTAGAAAAGAAGAAATTAATAACCTGCTTCATTAGATACTAAAGAAAGAAGGGCAAACTAAACCTACAACAAGCAGGAAGAAAGAAAACAAGGAAGGAAAAGAAAGAAGAAAAAGAGAAAGAAGACTAAAAAGGAAATAAATGAAATAGAAAATTTAAAAAGAAAATAAAAATAACCCAAAATTGTTTATTTGAGAAGATCATCAAAATTGACAAACTTTTGGCTGTACTGACCAGGGAAAAAAAGGGAGAGATTCAAACACCAAAATCAGGAATGAAAGAGGAGATATCACTACCCAGCTTTCAGAAATAGAAATAATTAGAGTGCTATACACAATTGTATGCTAACTAATTAGATAACCTAGATAAAGGGGACAGATTTCTAGAAAAACACAAATCAAAAGTGATTCACGAAGAAATAGAAAATATGAAAAACCTTCAGCAGGTAAAATGATTGAATTAGTTACATTATTTTATTTTTATTTCTTATTTATCTTTATTTGTTGAGATAGAGTCTTGCTCCATCACCCAGGCTGGAGTGCAGTGGTTCGATGTTGGCTCACTGCAACTTCCACCTCCTGGGTTCAAGCAATTCTCCCGTCTCAGCCTCCTGAGTAGCTGGAACTATAGGTACACGACACTACACCCAGCTAATTTTTGTATTTTTAATAGAGATGAGGTTCACCATTCAGTCAGGCTGGTCTCAAACTCCTGACCTCAGGTGATCCACCCGCCGTGGCCTCCCAAAGTGCTTTGAGTGTAGGCATGAGCCACCATGCCCAGCCAAATTCGTAATTTTAAAAGAAAGAAAAATCCCAGACCAGATGGCTTTACTGGTGAATTTTACCAAACATTTAAGCAACAATTAACACTAATCCTTCTCAAACTTTGCAGAAAATATAAGCAGAGTTTAGACATAGTAAATAATTTTATAAGGCCCAGGTGCCCTGCTGCCAAAAACAAAAAAACTATAGACCAATATTGACATAAAAACTCTCAACAAAATACTAGCAAACTGAATTAAACAATATATAGAAAGGATTATCTACTATGACCAAGTGGAATTTATCCCAGGAATGAAAGGTTGTCATAATATATAAAAATCAAAATAATATACCACATTAATAAAGTATCAAAACTATATGAGGATCTCAATTGATGTAGGAAAAGCTTTTCACAGAATACCAATCCCTTTTCATTATTAAAACACATAATAAACTAGGAATAAAGAGAAATTTCCTCAACTTCATAAAAGCCGGCTGTGACAAACTCACAGCTAACATCTTATTTAGTTGAGAAAAACGGAATGCTTTCTCCCTGAGATCAAGACAAGAATGTCTATTCTGACCATTTTTACCCAATATTTTGCTGGAAGTTCTAGCTTTTTTTTTTTTGAGAGGGAGTCTTGCTCTGTCACCCAGGCTGCAGTGCGGTGGCATGATCTTGGCTCACTGCAACCTCTGCCTCCCAGGTTCAAGCAATTCTTCTCTCTCAGCCTCCCTGGTAGCTGGGATTAAGGCACATGCCACCACACCTGACTAATTTTTGTATTTTTAGTAGAGATTGGGTTTCACCATGTTGGCCAGGCTGATTTTGATCTCCTGACCTTGTGATCTGTCCACCTAAGCCTCCCAAAGTGCTAGGATTATAGGCATGAGCCACCACGCCAGCCTGGAAGTTCTATCTCTAGTCACAGGTAGCATCATTTCATATAAACAAAATCCTAAGGAATTCACACAAACACACACACACATACAAACTATTAAAACAAACAAAACAAGTGCAGCAAGGTTGCAGGATACAAGATCAATATATAAAATTCAATTGTCATTCCATACACTAGCAATAAAAGTCCAAAAATGAAATTAAGAAAACAATAGCATCAAAAAAGAATATGACTCAGTAACAAAGTAACATTCAGTAACTTTCACAGAAGGGTAAGACTTGTAGGCTGAAAATTATAAACATTGTTGGAAGAAATTAAAGAAGCTCTAAATAAATGGAAACACATTTTATATGCATGGATTAGGAGATTTAATATTATTAATATGGTGACACCCCCTTTTTTGATCTATAGATTCAAGGTAATCCCAATTAAAATTCACCTGCTTTTGTTTTTTCAGATATGGACAAGCTGATCTTTTTTTTTTTTTTTTTATTTTACTTTAACTTCTAGGATATATGCACAGAATGTGCAGCTTTGTAACATAGGTATACGTGTGCCATGGTGGCTTGCTGCACCCATCAACCCATCATCTAGGTTTTAAGCCCCGCATGCTTTAGGTATTTGTCCTAATGCTCTCCCTCCTTTTGTCCTCCTACCCCCTGACAGGCCCCGGTGTGTGATGTTCTTCTCCAAGTGTCCCTTTGTTCTCACTGTTCAAATCCCACTTATGAGTGCGAACATGTGGTGTTTGGTTTTCTGTTCCTGTATTAGTTTGCCGAGAATGATGGCTTCCAGCTTCATCCATGTCCCTGCATAGGACATGAACTCATTCTTTTTTATGGCTGCATGGTATTCCATGGTATATATGTGCCATATTTTCTTTATCCAGTCTATCATTGATGGGCATTTGGGTTGGTTCCAAGTCTTTACTATTGTAAATAGTGTTGCAATAAACGTACATGTGCATGTGTCTTTACAGTAGAATGATTTATAATCTTTTGGATATATACCCAGAACTGGGATGGCTGAGTCAAATGGTATTTCTAGTTCTAGATCCTTGAGGAATCACCACACTGTCCTTATTTAAGAAATGGTGCTGGGAAAACTGGCTAGCTACATGCAGAAAACAGAAACTGGGCCCATTCCTTACACCTTATACAAAAATTAACTCAGCATACATTAAAGACTTAAATGTAAAACCTAAAACCATGAAAACCATAGAAGAAAACCTAGGCAATACCATTTAGCACATAGGCATGGGTAAAGTCTTCATGACTAAAACACTAAAAGCAATTGTAACAAAAGCCAAAATTGACAAATGGAATCTAATTAAACTAAATAGCTTCTGCACAGCCAAAGAAACTATCATCAAAGGGGTCAATATGGTAACACACCCATGTGCATCAGGAGTTCAAGACCAGCCTGGCCAACATGGTGAAACCCTGTCTCTACTAAAAATACAAAAGCTAGCTGTGCGTGGTGGTAGGCACCTGTAATCCAAGCTACTCATGAGCCTGAGGCAGGAGAATCACCTACAGAATGGGAGAAAATTTTTGCAATCTATCTGTCTGATCAAGGTCTAATATCCAGAGTCTACAAGGAACTTAAACAAAATTTGCAAGAAAAAAACAACCCCATCAAAAAGTGGGCAAAGGATATGAACAGACACTTTTCAAAAGAAGACATTTATGCCAACAAACAATGAAAAAAAGCTCATAATCACTGGGTTATTAGAGAAATCTAAATCAAAATCACAATGAGATACCATCTTACTCCTGTTAGAATGACGATCATTAAAAAGTCAGAAAACAATAGATGCTGGTGAGGCTGTGGAGAAATAGGAACACTTGTACACCGTTGGTGGGGATGTAAATTGGACAAACTGATTCTAAGAATTCAACTGGAGTTGCAAGAGACCCCGAGTAGCCAAAGCAGTTGAAAAAAACAAAACTCAAAAACTCACACTTGCTGAATTCAAGGCTTACCATAAAGCTATAATAATTAAGACACTGTGTTACTGGCATATAGATAAATGGAATTGAATAGTGACTCTAGAAATAAAGGATAGACATATAGATCAATGGAATTGAATAGTGACTCCAGAAATAAACCTTATATGTGTTGTCAGATTGATTTTTGACAAGGGTACTGTGATGGTTAATTTTATGTTTCAGCTTGGCTACGCTGTTGGTCAAACAGCAGTCTAGATGTTGCTGTGAAAGTATTTGTGGATATGATTTAACATTTATAATCTATTGACTTTAAGTAAAGCATATTACCCTCCATAAGGTGGGTGGGTTTCATCTAATCAGTTGAAGGCCTTAAAAGCAAAGATGGAGGTTTCCGGGGGAAGAAAGAGTTCTGCTACAAGACCACAGCACAGAAATCCTGCCTGAATCTCCACCTGCTGGCTTGCCCTTCAGATTTCAAACTGAAGACTGCAACAGCAACTCATACCTGAATTTCCAGCCTGCTAGCCTGCCCTCCAGGATTTGAACTTGCCATCTCTCATAATTATGTAGCAGATTCCTTAAAATAAATCTCGATCTTTTTTTTTTTTTTTTGAGACAGAGTCTCACTCTGTCACCCAGACTGGAGTGCAGTGGCATGATCTTGGCTCACCGCAACCTCTGCCTCCCAGGCTAAAGCGATTCTTGTGCCTCAGCCTCCTGAGTAGCGGCAACTACAGACGTGTGTTACCATACCCAGCTAATTTTTTGTATTTTTAATACAGACGGTTTCACCATGTTGGCCAGGCTGGTCTCCAACTCCTGACCTCAAGTGATCTGCCTGCCTGGGCTTCCCAAAGTGCTGGGATTACAGGTGTGAGCCACTGTGCCCAGCCTATTTCTTATTGGTTCAGTTTCTCTTGAGGACCCTGGCTAATATAGGAACCATGACCGTTCACTGTGGAAAGATTGTTGCCGGTACAACTTGATATCCACATGCATTAGAATAAAGTTGGACCCATACTTCATGTCATACAAACTTCAAAATGGATCATAGACTAAATGTAAGAGCTAAACTATAAAATTCTTACAAGAAAATATAGGACTAAATCTTCATTGCTTTGGGGTAGGCAATCATTTTTTGCTATGACATCAAGATCACAAAAGGCAAAAAAGGAACATAGATACGTTCGACTTCACAAAATTAAAACCTTTGTGCTTTTAAAGACACCATCAAGAAAGTGACAAGACAACCCATAGAATGAGAGAAAATATATACAAATCATATATATTTTTTCAGATGAAGTCTCACTCTGTCACCCAGGCTAGAATGCAGTGGCGTGATCTCAGCTCACTGCAGCCTCTGTCTCCCAGGTTCAAGCAATTCTCCTGCCTCAGCCCCCAATTAGCTGGGATTACAGATGTGCGCCACCATGCCCAGCTAATTTTTGTATTTTTAGTAGAGACAGGATTTTGCCATGTTGGCCAGGCTGTGAACTTCTGACCTCAAGTGGTCTACTTGCCTTGGCTTCCCAAAGTGCTGGGATTACAGGCATGAGTCGCTGCACCTGGCCACAAATCATATATCTTTTTTTTTTTTAATTCAGTCTCCATAGAGACTGTCAAAAATTGCCAGTGCCAATCATATTTCAAGTCGTCATAGTGAGATATTGGGGAAAGTTTTCAATGAGCAATAATCACACCTTGGATAAACCTCATTGGCTATGATACTGCCACTGTACAAAGCTCACAAATCATGTATCTTATTAAGGGAATTACATTGAGAATATATAAAAAACCTTAAACCCAATAACTAAAGACAACCCAATTAAAAAATGGGTAAAACATTTGAATAGACATTTCTCCAAAGAAAATATACAAATGGCCAATAAGCACATGAAAAGCTGTGCAGCATTGTTCGTCATTAGGGCAATGCAAATCCAAAGCGCAATGTGACACCACTTCATACCAATAGAATGGCTTTAATAAAAAAGGCAATAGCAAGTGTTGGCAAGAATGTGGAGAAATTTGAACCCTCATACTTTGCTAATTGGAACATAAAATGGTACAGCCAATTAGGAAAACAGTCTGAATTAGCTGGGTGTGGTGGCGCACACCTGTAATTCCAGCTACTCAAGAGGCTGAGGCATGAAAATCACTTGAACCTGGGAGGCGGAGGTTGCAGTGAGCCGAGATTGCACCATTGCAGTCCAGCCTGAGTTACCATTTGACTCAGTAATTTCACTTCTAGGTATACACGTAAGAGAAATAAAAACATATGTTCACACAAAAACTTGTACATGAATGTTCATGGCAGTATTATTCACGATAACCAAAAAGTGGAAACAGTTCAACTGCCCATCTACTGGTGAATGGATAAACAAAATGTGGTTAAACTATTCAAGGAAGTATTACTGGGCAATAAAAGAATAAAGGAATGATATATGTAAAACACGGGTAAATCTTAAGCTCATTAGACTGCCTGAAAGAAGTCAGACACAAAGACCACAAATTTTTTTGGTCCCATTTACGGGAAATGGCCAGAATCAGCAAATCCACAGAGACAGTAGATTGATGCAAGCATGTACCTGGTCATGCGGGGTGGGGGGGGAGTTGGAGAAGCAGTGAGTGCTAAATATAGAGTTTTCTTTTAGGGTGAAGAAAGAATGTTAGTGTTGGATGTGCAACCTACTGAATATACTAAACACTGCATTGTACACTTTAAAAGGTTGAACTTTGGCCAGGTGCAGTGGCTCAAGCCTGTAATCCCAGCATTTTGGGAGGCCAAGGTGGGTGGATCACCTAAGGTTGGAAGTTCGAGACCAGCCTGGCCAATGTGGTGAAACCCTGTCTCTACTAAAAATACAAAAACTAGCTGTGCGTGGTGGTGGGCACCTGTAATCCCAGCAACTTGGGAGGCTGAGGCAGGAGAATCGCTTGAACCCAGGAGGCGGAGGTTGCAGTGAGCTGAGATTGCACCATTGCACTCCAGCTTGGGTGACAAGAATGAAACTCCATCTCAAAATAAAATAAAATAAAAAAATAAAAGTTTGAACTTCATGATATATGAATATCTCAATCTCTTGACCTCGTGATCTGCCTGCCTTGGTCTCCCAAAGTGCTGGGATTATAGGCATGAGCCACTGTGCCCAGCCTATATGAATATCTCAATAAAACTATTATATTAAAAATACATTTCCTCAGAGCGTGGAAAGATATTGGTTTAGACCTCAATTACTGATTTTTTTTTCCTATCATTCACAGTATTTTTACCTCAATTCTGAATCCTTGGATGATAACATTCATAACCTTCAAACCTCGGAGAATTCCTAAACCAATATTTGGGGAGAGGGAGAATGGGGAGATTCACATAGGATTTGGCCTGTAGACTTTCCTTCCTATCTTTTTGCTGCTTACAGCAAGTATCTTACAATGTGGACACATGACATACACATTTCACCTCATGCATTGTGAGGACATACATAATGGAGTGTTAATTGTGACATCGATCCACATCTCATAGTTGCAGCCATTGGCAGGAAACTGGTGGTAGTATATTTTTTAGTCACTTTACGTTCTAATGCTCTTTTTCTCTCTGATTGCAAGGGCTTCTTTCTTTACTTTTTTTTCTAAGACAGAGTCTCATTCTGTCTCACTCAGTCACCCAGGCTGGAGTGCAGTGGTGTGAGCTCTGCTCACTGCAGTCTCCACCTCCTGGGTTCAAGCAATTCTCCTGTCTCAGCCCAGAGTAGCTGGAATTACAGACAAGGGTTTCTTTAACACTTAAGGAATCCACTAATCTACTTCTGGAATCTTGAGAGATAAAAAAGAAAAGGAATTCACTAATGCATGCAAGAATAATGGGATGAACACGTAGGCACTAATGATCAGGACAAGTCAATTACAAAAAAAAAAAATTATTTGATCAAGGGGGTTATTTTTATTGTTTTTATTTTTTCTTATACTTCAGGAGTAGTAGATTTACTTCATGCCAAGGAAATAACTAATTTTTTCTCAATTGTCTTCAACTATTCAGGCCTCCTACCTTCTAATATACTTCCCCACCTCTCATTAGAAACATTGTTTAACAATATGGAATGATCATTTAAAGAAGTTAGATCAGGCTGGGTGTGTGGCTCATGCCTGTAATCCCAGCACTTTGGGAGGCAGGTGGATCACATGAGGCCAAAAGTTAGAGACCAGCCTGGCCCATATGGTGAAAGCCTGTCTCTACTAAAAATACAAAATAAATACATAGTGGCGAGTGCCTGTAGTCCCAGCTACTCAGGAGGCTGAGGCAGGAGAATTGCTTGAGTCTGGGAGGCAGAGGCTGCAGTGAGCCAAGATCAACCCACTGCACTCCAGTCTCGGCAACAGAGTGACATTCCATCTCAAAAAAAAAAAAAAAAAAAAAAAAAAAAAGAAGTTAGATGAAACTAATATTAAGAGGTCAAAAGATCATCTTCTTTCCATCTTAATCTAAGGATTTGTCTAGTTTTATTTATACACTTAAGTTTTCATTTGACAATAAACCCTACCCTTTTAAAGAATGTGGGAGAGAGTGGGAAAAGTAGGAATGTGTTTTGTTTATTTTTGAAGAGAATTCTTACTCTGATTTTACAAGGAATGTGTTTTAAGGTCTGCCATGTAAAATCAGTGATAACGGACCCATGTGATAGGAATGCTTGTTTTACATGACTTTGGCTATCCATAGACCAAGCATTTTTTCTTGAAACACAGCTACATTTAGAAAATCTTAATAAAGCTTAGAATAGGAATTTTGGTATTTGGACCTGGAGTCTACCACAATAAAGGGACCCCACTGTGTTATGATGTTATTATTCAAGCTGGTTGGACTCAGTTTGCAGAGACTCCTGTTCTACCAATCACTCAGCTTGTGTGAATTGACTAGTGACGGTGAGATTGAGGATAAGGGCTAAATCTTTTCTGATAAGAGGACTATTTAAAAACTAGAAGAAAATCATAGTATTTCAGCTGTTAACGTTAGGAGAAGCTTTAGAGGAAAGATTTTATACATATCTTTAATTTCATATGGTAATAGGTTACAAAGCATATGAAATCAAGTAAAGAGCTGGAAGTGATGGGGTACTGTTAAAATAGGGTGCTCAGGAGGACCTTTCTGAGGGTGAGATCCAACAATGTATTGCTTTACGAAAATTAATTTTCTGGCAAGCAAAGGTATTTA
Organism: Sapajus apella; assembly: GCF_009761245.1. Classification (NCBI taxonomy): domain Eukaryota; kingdom Metazoa; phylum Chordata; class Mammalia; order Primates; family Cebidae; genus Sapajus; species Sapajus apella. Next base: position 43,651,784 of record NW_022436949.1, on the reverse strand, counting down.
AAAGATTAGTATTAAAAATGCTCAGGCACGGCATGGCGGCTCATGCCTGTAATCCCAGCACTTTGGGAGGCCGAGGCAGGTGGTTAATGAGGTCAGGAGATTGAGACTGTCCTGGCTAACATGGTGAAACCCTGTCTCTACTAAAAATAAAATATAAAAAATTAGCCGGACATGGTGGCATATGCCTGTAATCCCAGCTACTCGGGAGGCTGAGGCAGGAGAATTGTTTGAACCTGGAAGGTGGAGGTTGCAGCGAGCCAAGATTGTACCACTGTACTCCAGCCTGGGCAACAGAGCTAGACTCCTCTCAAAAAACAACAAAAAGAAAAAAAAAAAAAAGCTCAACCTACTTTCTTCTGACTTCTATAAAAAGGCATTTTTTTATATATCAGATTTTCAAGTTATAATAACTAATGACATGTTGATTTCTTTCTACGTTTGAGTGATAACCTTCTATGCTTTATCTCATTTAATTCTTATATGTAACCAATGAGCTTTCAACCATTTTGTCAACAAAATTCTTTAAACATTTATTAATTCCTTCCTGGCCTTTTGAAACCTTTTGAAGCACTGAATTATTTTTCACTTTTCCAGCATGGGGCATATAGGATAAAAATTGGCCCTTGGGGTCTGGGGATCCTGGTTGTAGCTGCAGTTTCACCCTTAACCAGCTGTGATCCTGAACTGGGCTCTCAATGTTTCCTGAGGCCTCTGTTTCCTCATCTTTAAATTAGGAGAGTTGGACAGCACCACAGGGATCTTCCCGACTCCAGCATCTGGGGACCATCAAGTCGGTCATCTCCCTGTGTTGTAGTAGGGTGGTGAAGACAAAGGCCACATAGGCTTGCTTGCCCTAAAGTTGTTCTGAAACTCTGGGATTTCACCTCTTATATTTCTGCCTGTTTTTTGGAAGTGTTTTTCCCGCTCATTTTCTCCCATCAGACAATGTCATTTATTGTAGCTGCCAACATAAAATGACAGCTGTCTCTACTTGTCAGCTGCTCTCATCATCTGGTTTGCCATGTGCTTTGGAAGGCAGGTGACCAAGCGTGTGTGAACTAGGAACAAGACTATATGAACCCGGCACAGAGAAGAAAGTTGAGTATGTTTCCTGTAGAGTAGCATACTTGAACTTCATAAGGTATTTGGCCACTTAGGCATTTTTCTTTTTTCCCTTTTTCCTTTCTCTTTTTTTTTTGAGACAGGATCCCACTCTGTCATCCAGGCTGGAGTAAAGTGGTGCAGTCATGACTTATTACAGCCTTGACCTCCCCAGCTCAAGGAATCCTGTCACCTCAGCCTCCTGGGTAACTGGGACTACAGGTGCGCTCTGACATGCCCAGCTAATTTTCTTTTCTTTTCTTTTCTTTTCTTTTTGATATGGAGTCTTGCTCTTGTCGCCCAAGCTAAAGTGCAGTGGCATGATCTCGGCTTACTGCAACCTCTGCCTCCCAGGTTCAAGCAATTCACCTGCCTCAGCCTCCTGAGTAGTTGGGATTATAGGCATGCGTTACCATGCCAGGCTAATTTTTGTACTTTTAGTAGAGAAAGGGTTTCGCCATGTTGGCCAGGCTGGTCTCGAACTCCTGACCTCAGGTGATCTGGCCCTGCAAAGTGCTGGGATTACAGGCATGAGCCATTGCTCCCAGCCAAGCCTGGCTAATTTTTTCTATTTTTTATAGAGACAGGGTCTCACTATGTTGCCTAGGCTGACCTCAACTCCTAGGCTCAAGTGATCCTCCTGCTTCAGCCCTCCAAAGTGCTAGGATTATAGGTGTGAGCCACTGTGCCGGGCCGGTATTTTTCATTTGGAGACGTTTAACTGTGTTCCAGAATTTTAAATCTACTGGAAAGCTAACACAATGCCCCAACACAAAACTGTCTTGTATAGTAGTTAGTGTCTTTGAGGTTCCATCACAGGCAAATGATAGAAGAAAGCAAAACTGTTTAGGAAGGTCTAAATTGTACATTGTGTAATAAAGGCATGCCCATCTGACAAGTCCCTGGTAACTAATACTTTTCTTTATAAGATGACGTTGAGGCTTTTTCACCCTTAGTTAGGGGATTAAGTTCTAGGAGAAGAAATTAAGCAGGTAGGCCTGGCACGGTGGCTCACGCCTATAATCTCAGCACTTTGGGAGGCCAAGGTGGGTGGATCATGAGGTCAGGAGTTCAAGACCAGCCTTGCCAACATGGTGAAGCCCCGTCTCTACTAAGAACACAAAAATTAGCCAGGCATATTGTCAGGAGCCTGTAATCCCAGCTACTTGGGAGGCTGAGGCAGAATTGCTTGAATCAGGGAGGCAGAGGTTGCAGTTAGCCCAGATTGAGCCACTGCACTCCAGCCTGGGCAACAGAGTGAGACCACATCTCAAAAAAAAAAAAAAGAAGTTAAACAGGTGGTTCTTTAAGTAAGCAGTCTTTTGACTACTTAGGAATTGATTTTGTTTTCCCACAATGAAAATGAATTACTTGACTTTATCAATCTCTGAAAAATAAGGTAAAATATACTCAGCCTCCGAGGGAATACAAACATAATGTACGGAAGATAAAATAGAGACTCTGAAGATTTTAAACAGAACATCTTGAGACTTGAGAAACTGAAGGCAGTAAAAATCAGACTGCTTCTATGCACTTTTTTTTTCCTGTAGGAAAAAGCAAGGTAGATAATCCTGATGGTTGGATTTCAATTAATTGGTGAATAGAAGGTAAAATGATCAAGAAACAAATATCTTAATTATAGGTGAAAACAGCTGGAGCTTTTTGTTTTAAAGGAAATAAAGAATAGAATTCACAGTGAATAGAGACAAGAAAATCTGATAATTCTAGACTCACTTGAGTGCCACAAGGATGCTGATCAGGGAAGACTGCTGTGGCTACGCATGGGTCCAGACAGGCTTCTCCCTGGAACCACCTAAGTGAAATAAAAACTCATGTCTGACTGTTTCAGGATGGCTATGCAGATCTTTAGGATAATAACCAGCATTGTTTTGGGCAACTCTAATCAAGAGCTGGGGGTCCTTGAGGACATGGAGTTAGTCTCCAGCTCGTGTAAGGCACTATACCAAGAACAACGAGCCCTCATGAAGTCGTCATTTGGTTTCTGTGTAGTAGGTTTTCCAAATCATTTTCTCTGACCTTTCTTTCCTCTTGGGTATGACTGTGGTGACTCGAGGAGACGAGCTAAAGGGACCTCCTGGATCTCACAGAGAAACTTCCTCCAGTGTCACGCTAATTTGTTCCTCAGTGCAGATGAAATTCTTAGACGGCCTTAACTGGATGTGAGGTTTTGGGATGACTTCCTGCAGTCAGAGCTGTTCTCGGCACTATGGCTGTTCCAGCCGTGGGATGTCATCAATCCCACAGTTCTGACCTCCTGACTCAGAGAGGTCACCGTGGAGACACCTGGCTGCTATTGTGACCTGCAGCAGGTCAGCTGGCTCCTGCCCCTGGGCAGTTCTGCTGCCCATCCTGCCAGCTTCATGGGCCCACACTGCACAGGCATTTAGATGTTTCAGGGTAGCCCAAGCTCCCAAAGGTGTTGCAAGGAAAGGGAGCCACGGACCTTTGAGAATTCGAAACTCATGTTGCTGGGGGCCACTCTGATTAGGTACAAATGTGTCATCAAATTCAGTTTTGAAACTATCTGAGTAGGTTCTTTGCCTATAGATTTCGATATTCTATTCACTACTCAATACTGAAAAGAGAAATTGGTCTCTCAAATAGGCAAAGATAAATTTGTATGGAAACAACAGGAAATTCCACATTACATAAATTTATATCAACTGGGTTTGTAATTAAATTATTTTTTTCTTTTATTTTAATTGACACCTAATTATTGTAAATATTGGCCGGGTGGGGTGGCTTATGCCTGTAATCCCAGCACTTTGGGAGGCTGAGGTGGGAGGATCATTTGAGCTCAGGAGTTCAAGACCAGCCTGGAAAACATGGCAAAACCTCATCTCTATGAAAAATGCAAAAATTAAATGGATGTGGTGGTGCATACCTGTAGTCCCAGCTACTTGGGAGGCTGAGGTGGGAGGATCATCTGAGCCTGGGGAGGTTGAGGCTGCAGTGAGTCGTGATTGCACCACTCCAGCCTGGGCAAGAGAGACCAGATATAAATAAAATAAAAAATTGTAGATATTTATGGGATGTAATTAAATTATTATATGACAGATTAACATCAATTTTGGCCAGGGGTGGTGGCTCACACCTGTAATCCCAGCACTTTGGGAGGCCAAGGTGGGTGGATCATGAAGTCAGGAGTTCGAGACCAGCCTGGCCAACATGGTGAAACCCCATCTCTACTTAAAATACAAAACTTAGCTGGGCATGGTGGTGGGCACCTGTAATCCCAGCTACTTTGGAGGCTGAGGCAGAAGAATTGCTTGAACTTGGGAGGCGGAGGTTGCAGTGAGTCGAGATCATGCCACTGCACTCCAACCTGGGAGAAAGAGCAAGACTCCATCTCAAAAAACAAAACAAAAAACAAAACAAAACATCAATTTTGCCTTGTCTTCTCCTGGTTCTTGATGCCCTAGCTTTGCTATATTTAGCATTATTATTCTTATTTTTTTTGAGATGGATTCTTACTCTGTCGCCCAGGCTGGAGTGTAGTATTGTGATCTCTGCTCACTGTAACCTCACCTCCTGGGTTCAAGAGATTCTCCTGCCTCAGCCTCCCAAGTAGCTGGGATTACAGGTGTGCACCACCATGCCTGGCTAATTTTTGTGTTTTAGTAGAGATGGGATTTCACCACGTTGGCCAGGCTGCTCTTGAATTCCTGACCACAAGCAATCTATCCGCCTCAGCTTCCCAAAGTGCTGGGATTATAGGCATGAGCCACTGCACCTGACCTAGCATTTTGTTGTTTTTATTAATTCAGAGCATTAGTTAAAGCCAAACTCCATGTTTTTGGTTCTTAAATTGTTTTATCAGACAAATGCAGACTCCTTTCTGCAGGGCACATTTGGTAACGTGATATCTAAGCACTTTTCAGGGTCACCCTGCATAGCCTATAAGTTCTTCAGCACTATTTATTCCTTGCTTCTTCATGCTCATTCTAGGACACTTAAAAAAAAAATTTTTTTTTTAGACAGGGGTCTCATTATGTTGCCCAGGCTGGTCTCGAACTGCTGGGCTCAAGAGATCCTCCTGCCTCAGCCTCCCAGGTGGCTGGGACTGCTCTTTCCAACATGTTGGCTTGTGGCCAGGTGTCTTCATGGCATTTTGCTCAAGGCTTTTACCAAGAGTCTGATATCCGAATTTATGTAGATTCAGAATCAGTGATTGAATGGTTACAAGGTGACTGTAAAATGTATGAAGAACATTTTATTTAGTTATGTATTTATTAGTTTTTTTAGAGACAGTCTCGCACTGTGGTGTGATCATGGCTCACTGGACCCTTGAACGCTTGTGCACCACCATACCTGGCTAATGTTCTAAAAAATTTGTTGTAGACATTGCGGCGTGGGGGGGGGCAGCATTGGGGGAGGGTCTTACTATGTTGGCCAGGCTGGTCTTGAACTTTTGGCCTCAAGTGAGCTGGGAGCACCTTGGCCTCCTAAACTCCTGGGATTATAGGGGTGAGCCACTGTGCGCATCCTGAAGAACATTTTAAAATAACAAATCCTAGAAGTTTCTCTAGCCCCTATGACATTGACCAGTTGCTTCGTGTATTAGTCCGTTTTCTTGCTGCTGAGAAAGACAAACCCGTGGCTGGGCACAGTGGCTCATGCCTGTAATGCCAGCACTTTGGGAGACTGAGGTGGGTGGATCACCTGAGGTCAGGAGTTCTAGACCAGCCTGGCCAACATGGCAAAACCCCATCTCTACTTAAAATACAAAAATTAGCTGGGCATGGTAGAATATGCCTGTAATCCTAGCTACTCGGGAGGCTGAGGTAGGAGAATCACTTGAACCCGGGAGGCAGAGGTTGCAGAGAGCCAAGATCGTGCCATTGCACTCCAGCCTGGGCCACAGAGTGAGACTCCATCTCAAAACAAACAAACAAACAAACAAACAAAAAAAAAAAAAAAGAAGAAGAAGAAGAGAAAGGAAGAAATATGTTTTTCCTTAATTCTTAAACTATTCCATGAGCTTATATCGTGTTCACGTGATTAACCGTGGTGCCTTCAGCTGCCCGTGAAGTAGAACATTTTACTCTCACTCCCAAACCTTAACACCACATCTACTTACAACAAACAGGTACATACTTATTTCCTTTCTAACATCATTAGTCTTAGTTTTCAGAATGTTGAGACTGCAGGCTTTAAAAATACAACTTAGGGTCAGGCATGGTGACTCATGCCAGCACTTTGGGATGCCAAGGTGGGAGAATTGCCTCAGTCCAGGAGTTTGAGACCAGCCTGGGCAACAGTGCAAGACCTGCCTCTACAAAAAATAAAAAATTAGCCAGGCATGGTGGCACACACCTGTAGTTTCAGCTGCTTGGGAGGCTGAGGTAGGAGAATCGCTTGAGCCCAGGAGGTTGAGGCTGCAGTGAGCCATGGTTACCCCACTACGTTCTAGCCTGGACAGTGGAGAGGGACCATGTGTTGGAAAAAAAAAAAAAGAAAGAAAGAAGAAGAAAGGAAAGAAAAAACCGAACTTAAAAACATTTTTAACTGGGCATGGTGCCTCATGCCTGTAATCTCTTCACATTGGAAGGCCAAGGCGGTGGATCACTTAAGGCCAGGAGTTTGAGACCAGCCTAACCAACATGGCAAAACCCTGTTTTTGTTTTTTTTTTTAAGGTGGAGTTTTGCCCTTGTTACCCAGGCTGGAGTGCAATGGCACAATCTTGACTCACTGCAACCTCCGCCTCCTGGATTCAAGTGATTCTCCTGTCTCAGCCTCCTCAGTAGCTAGGGCTACAAGCCCCTGCCACCACACCTAGCTAATTTTTTGTATTTTTGGGAGAGATGGGGTTTCACCATGTTGGCGGGGCTGGTCTTGAACTCCTGACCTCAGGTGATCCATCTGCCTCAGCCTCCCAAAATGCTGGGACTACAAGCATGAGCCACCGTGCCTGGGGCAAAACCCTGTTTCTACTAAAAATACAAAAATTAGCCTGGCATGGTGGTGTGTGCCTGTAATCCCAGCTACTCAGGAGGCTGAAGCAGGAGACTCACTTGAACCCGGGAGGTGGAGGTTGCAGTAAGCCAAGATCATGCCACTGCACTCCAGCCTAGGCTACAGAGAGATACCCTGTCTCAAAAAAAAGAAAAAAATGTTTATGTATATTTTGAAAGTGTTCACACATAAATGAAGCAACTCATTTAGAAGAAAGGGCAAGGGCTGGAAGCCAAGCACTGGCGTTTCCACCAGGGCTGAGCATTCTTATATGGAGACCCTGCCGAACTGCCTTTCTTGGGATGCATATTTTCATGCTACATCATAGGTTTGGTGAAACAACTCAGCTACACCCTTTCAGTGGGGGTTGAAGATGAATCAGCCTGTCATGTTGTAATTCAGACAAAATCGAGGTTTTTTTTTTTTTTTTTTTTCAGGCAATCATTCTAAAATGCCCGAGGAAATGAAGCCCCTTAGCCCACTGGCTCCGATCTGTGCCAGGCTTTGCACCAATATGGAGAGCCTGTTCTGCAGGACTTGCCCCTCAAACTAAGGATCTTCCTGAAACGCATCTCCACAGACCCTCAACTCAAAAAACTCATCTCTGACAGGACATTGTGTAGCATTTTGTCTTCAGCTTTAATTCTATAAAAATCAAACTTCAGATATGAAAATTCTTTTAAATTATAGATTCATTGAACTACAAAAGATCAGAAGAACTTTAATTGATCCAATTAGGACTTACATAATTTATATAATAGAGGACTAGATATGAAGCAACCCAGAGAATAAGAATCTAATCTGCACTTAACCTTTTAAAAAGAAATTTTTCACGGGCAAAGGATCTGAATAGGCATTTCTCCAAAGAGGATATAAAATAGCAAATAAGCCCATACACAGATGCTCATGCTTGGGAGGCTGAGGCAGGGGAATTGCTTGAACGCAGGAGGTGGAGTTTGGAGGATGCAGGGAGCTGAGATTGTGCCACTGCACTCCAGCCTGGGTGACAGAGCAAGACTGTCTCAGGAAAAAAAAAAAAAAGATACCAAACATTAGTCATCAGAGAAATGCAAATCAAAACCACAATGAGATACCACTTCATACCAACAAAAATGGCTATAATAAAAAAGTCACAATAATAATGTTGGTAGGGCCGGGCGTGGTGGCTCACGCTTGTAATCCCAGCACTTTGGGAGGCTGAGGCGGGTGGATCATGAGGTCAAGAGATCGAGACCATCCTGGTCAACATGGTGAAACCCCGTCTCTACCAAAAATACAAAAATTAGCTGGGCATGGTGGCGCATGCCTGTAGTCCCAGCTACTTGGGAGGCTGAGGCAGGAGAATTGCTTGAACTTGGGAGGCGGAGGTTGTGGTGAGCCGAGATTGCACCATTGCACTCCAGCCTGGGTAACAAGAGCAAAACTCCGTCTCAAAAAAAAAAAAAAAAAAAAAAAAAAATAATGTTGGTAGGAATGTGGAGAAATTGGAATCCTCTTCAACTGCTGGTGGGAAGTGAAGTAGTGCAGCTGATTTGGAAAAAGGTCTGGCAGTTCCTTGAAAAGTTCAACAGAGCTCCATTTACCCAGCAAGTCCACTCTTTGGTGTATACCCAAGAGAGTATTACCAGCGACTTGGGAGGCTGAGGTGAGAGGATCACTTGAGTGTGGGAGGTCAAGGTTGCAGGGAGCTGTGATTGCACCACCACACTCCAGCATGGGCAACAGAGTGAGACCCTGTTTCTAAAAAAAATTTAAAAAAGTACAAACAACCCAAATGCCCATCAACTGAGGAATGGATAAATAAAATGTGGTACATGCATCCATTAGGATATTATTTAGCAAGACAAATAAATATGAAATACTGATTCATGCTACAACATTGAATAAACTGTTGTATTTTTAAAAATTTATTATTTTTTTTTTTTGAGATGAAGTCTAACAGTCGCCCAGGCTGGAGTACAATTGTGTAATCTCTGCAACCTCCGCCTCCTGGGTTCAAGTGATTCTCCTGCCTCAGCCTCCTGAGTAGCTGGGATTACAGGCGCCTGCCACCATGCACGGCTAATTTTTCTATTTCTAGTAGAGACTGGGTTTCACCATATTAGTCAGGCTGGTCTCCATCTCCTGATCTCAGGTCAGGGGGCAATCCGCCCACCTTGGCCTCCCATAGTGCAGGGATTACAGGTATAAGCCACCGTGCCCGGCCTTGGATGAATTTTAAAAACAGTACACTAAGGGAAAGAAGGCAGTCACAAAAGATTACATATCATATGATTTAATTTATATGAACTAGAATAGGCAAATCTATAGAGACAAATTTGATTAATGGTTGCTTAGGGCTAGTGGAGCTGGGGATGGGGCAGGAGAATCATAGCTAAAGGGTGTTGGTTTTTTTAATGGACAAAAGTGTTCTCACATGGATTATGTTTATGGTTGCACAGACATGAATATACTAAAAACTATGAAGTGTGCTTTAAATGAGTGAGTTGTATGGTATGTGAATTATATCTCAAGAAGAAAGAAAGAATGAAAAAGAAATTCCTCTAGGTTTCTTCCTGCCTGCCAGAAAATTCTTTCTATTTCTTTTTCTTTCTTTTTTTTTTTTTTGAGACAGGATCTTGCTCCGTCACCCAGGCTGGAGTGGAGTGGTGTGAGCATGACTCACTGCAGCCTTGACTCCTGGGGTTTGAGTGGTCCTCCTACCTCAGCCTCCCAAGTAGCTGAGACTGCAGGTGTGAGCCACCATGTCCGGCTAATTTTACATTTTTCTGTAGAAACAGGGTCTCCCTATGTTGCCCAGGTAGTCTTGAACTCCTGGACTCAAGTGATACTCACAGCTTGGCCGCCCAAAGTGCTGGGATTACAGGCATGAGCCACTGTGCCTGGCCAGAAAATTCTTTCCCATATTTAGTCTTTTTCTTTTTACTCACTCTAATCAACACTTGTTTTGTTTTAGGTAGAGACAGAGAAGAGTAAAAAACTTCCTTGTCTTGAATCATAAATCTTCTAATACTAAAAGCCATTATGGAATTAGCCATTTGGAGGAAACGATTTCAGTGCCTTGAACCTTTCCTTATAGGATCCCTTTAGGCCGTCGTTTGCCTTTCCACCTCTCTTAGAGCTTCTTAGCCATTCTGGGCCTCAGATTCTTCACTTATAAAACGAGATTGGTGGACTAGATCTCAAAGACCCCTTCCAGGTCTGAGTTCTGTGATGAATGTCAGCATCCTTTGAGAAAGCATGAACATTTGAAGATGAAGACGCTTTTCTGAACCATGGAAGGCAAAATTGTAATCAGCTATGAAAAGAAACTGGAAACAGACTGAGGTAGGCAAGTTTTAAAATCAGTGAACACAGCATGAAGTGGGCACAGCAAAGGCCTAAGAGTCAGGAAACTTGATCTCTGCTTTTATGACTTGGGGTAAGATTTGAGAGAAGTCACATGACTTCTTGAGTATATTTTCTTTTATATAAAATGGGCATCATATAACCTGCCTACCTCTCTCTAAGCAATGTTCTCACTGAATGATTAAACAAGTAAATATTATTGTAATGCACAGGTTATAACAATATTTTATATATGATTCACAAGTATTATCATAATTCTTTCCTTGAAATAAAATTTATGATACCTATTTTTTTTTTTGAGTCATTTCATTTTGGTCTTATCATCTCCTCTTAAAGCTTAATGAATACAGTGGCTCATGCCTGTAATCCCAGCACTTTTGGAGGTTGAGGTGGGTAAATCAGTTGAGGCCAGGAGTTTGAGACCAGCCTGGCCAACATGACGAAACCCTGTCTCTATTAAAAATACAGAAATTAGCTGGGTAGGTGGCACACAACTGAAATCCCAGCTACTCAGGCGGCTGAGGCACAAGAATTGCTTGAGCCTGGGAGGCAGAGGTTGTGGTGAGCTAAGATCACGTCACTGCACTTCAGCCTGGGTGGCAGAGCAAGACTGTCTCAAAAACAAAACAAAAAACTTAATGAATATGGCATAGTAAAATGTAAAGAAATATAAAAGTAAAAGCTTAATGAAACCACGGTTAATGTGAACAAAGCTTACAAGAACATTAAAAAATTAATAGAAAGTATTTTTCTTCCAAGTTTGGCTTTGTAAAAGCCTATGTGAGTTATAAAAGTTGTTAAGCAGGGCCGGGCGCAGTGTCTTATGCCTGTAATCTCAGCACTTTGGCGGATCACGAGATCAAAAGATCGAGACCATCCTGGCCAACATGGTGAAACCCCGTCTCTACTAAAAAAAAGTACAAAAAAATTAGCTGGGTGTGGTGGTGCACGCCAGTATTTCCAGCTACTCGGGAGGCTGAGGCAGAACTGCTTGAACCTGGGAGGTGGAGGTTGCAGTGAGCTGAGGTCGCGCCACTGCACTCCAGCCTGGTGCCTGGTGACGGACTGAGACTCTGTCTCCAAAAAAAAAAAAAAAAAAAAAAAAGTTGTTAAGCAGGCCAGGCGTGGTGGCTCATGCCTATAATCCTAACGCTTTGGGAGGCCGAGGCAGGCAGATCATCTGAGGTCAGGGGTTCCAGACGAGCCTGGCCAATATGGTGAAATCCCATCTCTACTAAAAATACAAAAATTAGCCAGGTGTGGTGGCACATGCCTGTAATCCCAGCTACTCAGGAGGCTGAGGCAGGAGAATTGCTTGAACCTGGGAGGCGGAGGTTGCAGTCAGCTGAGATTGGACCACTGCACTCCAGCCTGGGGTATAAGAGCAAAACTCCTTCTCAAAAAAAAAAAAAATTGTTTAGCATTTTTCTAGTTGACACTTCTTCCACATCTATATTATTCTCATTATTAAGGTGTCTTATGTTTCTGATTAGAACCAGAGGTCAAGGGAACATGAAAAATCTCTCCGTTGTTACACTTTCCTGCCTGTAACAGTGCCAGGTACCTGGTACTTATTAATTAAATACTGATGATATTTATTGCCTGGTAATGGAAGAGGTTAAACTGTTCAACATAAATAGGACATTAAAAATTTGCAGTCCAGATAGAATTTTTTTGTGGGTCCAGTGATTTCTGAAAACCATAAAGCTAATGTAAAGCATGTTAGGCAGTGACAAATATCTCATGGTTTCACGAGGTCAATGACATAATAATGAGACTTAGGAAACTGAACAATAGTCACAAAAGTTGACACACTTAAAGGAGAGATGGTCTTCCAATCAGGGAGACTGTATGATTTTCCAGTGGCACCACCTTTGCTCAAAAGAGCATGGAAATTCCCCTGTTTAGAATTTTGTCCAGAGTCGGATTACCATGCTTCAGGAAAACCACCCTCATTTCTTATAGCCACACAATGTGGTTAATGATGTTTATTTCCCTCTCTTGTAAACTATTGACTTATCATCAAATAGGATGCATTGTATAGGTAACAATGGGATTATGTCAATTACTATGTAACTGGAGTTAGAGATAGGCCTGCCTGAAATCAAACAATAAACATCCATAGAGCTGAGACTGCCATTGTCCCAGAAAATTTCAGGTGTGTTATTCCATCCTTTAAAAAAAAAAAGGTGACATCCTGTCACCCTTTGTGACAGGTGGTACTTTTCCTCAGGAATATGGGACATTCAGGGATATCCACACGTATTCTGGGCCATGGGAGAGCCCAGATGGGCTGTGCAGTCTGAAGCTGCTGATGGCTGCCACTCTTGCTGGGGGCCACCTGGCACACCGCTTGCTGCTACTGGGATGTGCACTCAGGGCACAGCAAACCACTGCAGTTGATTAGCACAGCAACAAGCAGTGCTCACTAAAGGCTATGAAGGTGTTGGCTTTGCCCAAGTTCCCAGCTTGCTTTCTGGGGCTGAGACTAAGGGTGTTCACCTTGACAGGGCCCAGGCCATCCTCCTGAGGTCACTTTCTGCTCCTCTAGGAGTGGGGGGCCTACCTTCTTTCCTTCTCAACTCCTCCCCATTTTCTCTTCCTCCCCAGCATGTTATAACTTCCTCCCAAACTCTTTTTTTTTTTTTTTTTTTTTCTGAGACAGAGTTTCAGTTTGTTGCCCAGGCTGGAGTGCAGTGGCACGATCTTGGCTCACTGCAACCTCCACCTCCTAGTTTCAAGAAATTCTTGTGCCTCAGCCTCCTGGGTAGCTGGGATTACAGGCGCCCACCACCGTGCCTAGCTGGTTTTTTGTATTTTTGTAGAGACAGTTTCACCATGTTGCCCAGGCTGGTCTCGAACTCCTGGGCTCAGGCAATCTGCATGTCTCGGCCTCCCAAAGTGTTAGGATTACAGGTGTGAGCCACTGTGCCTGGCCCCAAGCTCTTGTTTAAGGATGAATCTTATGGACTGCCTCTTTAGCGCCTTGCTTTTTGACTCTTTAAAAACAAACAAGACAAACAAACACCAAAATGCCAAACTCAGGTTTTATCTTTAAAATGATTGTTCGGTGTTTAGGTCAACTGGAAAAATTTGAATGTAAAAATGTAGAGATCATGTATATAATAAGGTAGATTATCCAACATGTACAGCAGAAGGCTCATTTCAGATCCACAAGTTCTCAATGCAGTGTCACAGTGAGGGTCGTGGAAATGAAAACATTTATTCGTTTATTTTGCACATTGCCTATTTTTTTTCTAACTTTTAAAATGTACATATTGCTTCTTTCTGTATATTAATAAAAGGTTACTTTAAAGGACTATACTAATACAGTTTGTACTGTAATAAAATATACATGACAAAATTTACCATCTTATCAAAAAACAATTTTTTTGAGCGGCCGGGCGCGGTGGCTCAAGCCTGTAATCCCAGCACTTTGGGAGGCCGAGGCGGGTGGATCACGAGGTCAAGAGATCGAGACCATCCTGGTCAACATGGTGAAACCCCGTCTCTACTAAAGCTACAAAAAATTAGCTGGGCATGGTGGCACGTGCCTGTAATCCCAGCTACTCAGGAGGCTGAGGCAGGAGAATTGCCTGAACCCAGGAGGCGGAGGTTGCGGTGAGCCGAGATCGCGCCATTGCACTCCAGCCTGGGTAACAAGAGCGAAACTCCGTCTCAAAAAAACAAAACAAAACAAAACAAAACAAAAACCAAAAAAAAAAAAAAACAATTTTTTTGAGATGGAGCCCAGGCTGGAGTGCAGTAGCATGATCTTGGCTTACTGCAACTTCTGCCTCCCAGGTTCAAGTGATTCTCGTGCCTCAGCCTCCCATCCCCAGCAGCTGAGATTACAGGCGTGAGCCACCATGCCTGGCTAATTTTTTGTATTTTTAGTAGAGACAAGGTTTCACCATGTTGGTCAGGCTCGTCTTGAACTCCTGGCCTCAAATAATCTGCCCGCCTCAGCCTCCCAAAATGCTGTGATTACAGTGTAAGCCATTGTGCCCGGCCCCGTCTTATCAATTTTTAAGGGTACAGTCAGCAGTATTAAGTATATTCACAATGTTGTACAACCATCACCACCATTCATCTCCAGAATTCTGTTTGTTTTGAAAGAGGGTCTCACTGTTGCCCAGGCTGGAATTCAATGGCATGATCACTGCTCACTGCAGCCTTCACCTAACAGGCTCCAGTGATCCTCCCACCTCAGCCTCCTGAGTAGCTAGGACCGCAGGTGTGCATCGCCATGCCTAGCTCATTTTTAAATTTTTTGGAGAAATGGGCTGGTCCAAACCTTATGTTGCCTAGGCTGGTCTCAAACTCCTGAACTTAAGTGATCCTCCTGCTTCAGCCTCCCAAGGTGCAGGGATTACAGGTGTGAGCCACAGTACCTGGCCTGGAATTTTTTCATCTCACAAAACTGACATTCTGTATCCATTAAACACTAACTCGGGGCCGGGCGCGATGGCTCACGCCTGTAATCCCAGCACTTTGGGAGGCCGAGGCGGGTGGATCACGAGGTCAAGAGATCGAGACCATCCTGGTCAACATGGTGAAACCCCGTCTCTACTAAAACTACAAAAAATTAGCTGGGCATGGTGGCGCGTGCCTATAATCCCAGCTACTCAGGAGGCTGAGGCAGGAGAATTGCCTGAACCCAGGAGGCGGAGGTTGAGGTGAGCCGAGATCGCGCCATTGCACTCCAGCCTGGGCAACAAGAGCGAAACTCCGTCTCAAAAAAAAAAAAAAAAACAAAAACACTAACTCTCCGTTCTTCCCTCCTCTACTCCCTGACAACCACCATTCTACTTTCTGTCTCTATGAATTTGACCAGGTACCCTACATAAGTTGAATCCTACAGTCTTTACTAAGCTGGTATTTTTTGTGTGTCTGGTTTGTTTTACTTAGCAATAATGGTGTCTTCAAGGTTCATCCACGTTATAGCATGTATCAGAATTTCCTTTTTTATTTTTTTGGAGGCAGAGTCTCGTCTTCAGGCTGGAGTGCAGTGGCATGATTGGCTTACTGCAACCTTCACCTCCTGAGTTCAAGTGATTCCTCAGCCTCTCGGGTTCAAGCGATTCTCCTGCCTCAGCCCCCTGAGTAGCTGGGATTACAGGTGCACACCACCACACCCAGCTAATTTTTTTGTATTTTTAGTAGAGACGGGGTTTCACCATGTTGGCCAGCATGGTCTCAATCTCCTGACATCGTGATCCACCCATCTCGGCCTCCCAAAATGCTGGGATTACAGCCATGAGCCACTGTACCTGGCCAAGAATTTCCTTCCTTTTTAAGGCTAAATAATATTCCACTGGATGGATATACTACATTTTGTTTATTCATCCATCCTTTGATGGGTACTTGGGTTACAGACACATATTGATTATTGTGGACAGTGCTGCTATGATCATGGGTGTAATTAATATAAACAATTTATTTGGGGGATAAAAAATGAACAGTGTTTAGCTTTTGGTCATATTCCTATTACTGATTTTCTTTTTAGCTAAGCTTTTGACTGAAGAAAGGAAGAGCCATGCCTGCTGAATTGGGAAAGAAGAGCAGGGAATGAAGGGAAAGGACAGTCACAGACTAAAGGTTAGTGATCAGAATATATAAGAATTCTTACAAATTTGTAAGGAAAAGATGCGCCACTCAATAGAAAATGGTCAAAAACTTGAACTGACATTTCATAACAGAGACAATCCAAGATGAAACAATGCTCAACCAAAAAGTAATCAGAGAAATGCAAATTAAAGCTACAAGACACAATTATGCACCCACCAGAATGGCTAAATCTGCCTTTCAAAGCTCAACAAAGCAACAAGAACTTACCTATACAACCAATAAAAGTGAAAAATGGTACAAACCTTTGGGAAATAATTTATTTTTCTCTTGTAAAGTTGAAAATAAATATACCCCAGCAACCCACAGCTTATTTCCTGGGTCTCTGGAAATCTGCATGCACAGATGCACCAGGGTGCAATCATGCTCATGCTAGCATCGCTCATCATAGCCCCAAAGCAGAAACAACCCAACAAGTCATCTGCCAGACAATGGATGAATACATTGTGGTGTATTCATTTGATGGAATGCAGAATTACAGCTACATGCACCCTGGATGAAACTCACAAATATGATGTTTAGTGAAAAAGTTTAGTGAAAAAAGGCAGAGTCAAAAGATTTCATGTGATTGCTTCCATCTGTATAAAGTTTAAATTAGGCAAAAAATAATTTATTTTTAGGAAAGCATGTGTAGGTGGTGCTATGGTTTGGATGTGGTTTGTTTGGCTCTGCCAAGTCTCATGTTGAAATTGAATCCCCACTGTTGAAGGCAGGGTCTCGTGGGAGGTGTTTGGATCCTGGGAGGCGGATCCCTCATGAATGGCTTGGTGCCATTGTCTTGGAAGTGAGCGAGTTCTCACTCTCAGTTTCCGAGAGAACTGGTTGTTGAAAAAAGCCTGGCACCTTCTTGCTCGCTCTGTTTCACCTTCATCTCTCTCAACATGTGATCTGCACACACTGGCTCCCCTTCCCCTTCCTCCATCAGCAGAGGCAGCTTGAGGTCCCCTTCCAGACGCAGAAGCTGGTGCCATGCTTCTTATACAGCCAGCAGAACCATGAGCCAAATATCTTTTCTATTTGTTTATTTATTTATTGAGAAGGAGTCTCACTCTCTCTCCCAGGCTGGAGTGCAGTGGCATGATCTCGGCTTACCACAACCTCTGCCTCCCGGGTTCAAGCGATTCTCCTGCCTCAGCCTCCTGAGTAGCTGGGATTACAGGCACACACCACCATGCCAGCTAATTTTTGTGTTTTTAGTCGAGATGGGGCTTCTCCATGTTGGTCAGGCTGGTCTTGAACTTCTGACCTCATGATCCTTCCGTCTGGGCCTCCCAAAGTACTGGGATTACAGGCGTGAACCACCGTACCAGGCCTGTATCTTTTCTTTATAAATCACCCAGCCTCAGGTATTCCTTGGTAGCAACATAAACAGACTAAGACAGGTGGTCAATGTATAATAGGAAGCAAGATGTCAATGGGAAGGAAGAGGTTCTAAGTGGAAGGGAATGTGTGGGACAGGAGACACCATCCTACCTTCTGACTTAGGTGGTGGCTACTTTAGAATTAAAAATGGGCCAGGTGCAGTGGCTCACGCCTGTAATTCCAGCACTTTGGGAGGCTGAGGCAGGTGAATTGCCTGAGCTCAGGAGTTCGAGACCAGCCTGGGCAACATGGTGAAACCCTGTCTCTACTAAAAATACAAAAAATTAGCTGGGCAAGGTGGCATGCACCTGTAGTCTCAGTTACCTGGAAGGCTGAGGCAGGAGAATCGCTTGAACGTGGGAGGCAGAGGTTGCAGGGAGCCGAGATCACACACTGTACTCCAGCCTGGGCAAGAGTGACTCTGGTTCAAAACAAAACAAAACAGACAAACAAAATAACAAAATAATTATAAATTCACAGGAAGGGCTGGGCGCAATGTCTCATGCCTGTAATCCTAGCACTTTGGGAGGCTGAGGTGGGCGAATCACGAGGTCAGGAGTTCAAAACCAGCCTGGCCAACGTGGGGAAACCCCGTCTCTACTAAAAATACAAAAATTAGCTGGGCATGGTGGCACATGCCTGTAATCCCAGCTACTCAGGAGGCTGAGGCAGGAGAATTTCTTGAACTAGGACCTGGGAGGCGGAGGTTGCAGTGAGCTAAGATTGTGCGGCTGCACTCCAGCCTGGGTTACAGAGTGAGACTGTTTCAAAAATAAAAATAAAAAAATAAATTCACAGGAAGATGCAAACACTGTGCCTGAATGTCCTGCATACCTGTCTCTCAATTCCCACAATGGTTGGCTCACACATAAGGATAGTACACATTGACATTGGTCCAATGTATGGATCCAGTTCTGTGTCATTTGATCACACATACAGTTTCGAGTATCTACCACCACCCATGACACAGAACTAGTCTATCACCACAAAAGCTCTTCTTGTGCTTCCTTCATAGTTTCTTCCTTCCAGCCTATCCCCACCGTCCCTAGACCCTGGCAAAGACTACTAGTCTATTTTCCTTTTCTATAATTTTGTCATTGAGAATGTTGTGTAAATGGAATTGTATAATGCGTGACCTTCTGAGACTGGTTTTGTACGATCAGCAGAATCCTCTTGAGATTGACACAAGCTCATATCAATAGTTGGGTTTGTGTTGCTGAGTCGCATTTCACCGTATGCACACACCTTTTGATGGACATTTTGGTTGCCTCCAGTTTTTGTCTATTACAAATAAAGCTACTGTGAGTATTTGTGCATAGGTTTTTGTGTGTATACACGTTTTCACTCCTTAAATAAGTCCCAGGAGTGCAATTGCTGGGTTTAATGGTAAGTGTATGCTTACTTTTAAAAGACACCAACACACCATTTTCCAAAGTGACTACCATTTTACATTTCCACCAGCAATGTGTGAGAAGTGCAATTTCTCTGCATCCTTGCCAACATTGGCCATTGCTATTATACTTTTCCCTCTGTTCTGATACATGTGTAGTGTTAGATCATCATGGCCTTAATTAGCACTTCCTTAATGGCTAGTGATGTGGAACATTACTGGAGAAGGGGCAGTGTTCTATCTTCTGACTTAGGTAGTGGCTAAACTGTGAATGTTTTGTATTTCACAGTAAAATAAGAAAAGTAGTGGCCGGGCATGGTGGTTCACGCCTGTAATCCCAACACTTTGGGAGGCTGAGGTGGGCAGATCACTTGAGGTCAGGAGTTCAAGACCAGCCTGGCCAACATAGTGAAACCCTGTCTCTACTAAAATACAATAATTAGCCAGGCATGGTGGCGGGTGTCTGTAATCCCAGCTACCGTGGAGGCTGAGACAGGAGAATCGCTTGAACCTGGGAGATGAAGGCTGTGGTGAGCTGAGATTTCACTACTGCCTTCCAGCCTGGGCTACAGAGTAAGACTCCATCTCAAAAAGAAAACAAAAAGAGAAAATAAAAGAGCACTGAGATTAATCTTTTGAGACATCATCTCCCTATATTCATTAAAAATAAGGCAACCACTTGTGGGGCGCTGAAGTCACCTGGCTAGTGGTAGAGGAGGCAGGCAGTGGACCCCCCTGTGAAGCCTGTGCTATTTTCTGCTGACCACAGCACCTCTGTGTAAAACAGACTTTCATAAAGCAAACCTCCTTCCAAAGCAGTCTGACATGGAGTTGTTCAAACACTAAAAAAAATAAAATTTATTATGCGTATGCATTGCATAGGTGTTTTGTGCGCTGCAAAGTAGAACATTCATGTCAGAGTACCTGGACTAGAAATGAGAAACTCACACTGCATTTCCAGGTAGTTGGAAAGGGCTTTAAAGAAGGGAGAAATTTAAAAGCAATTTTAAAAACTCTTTAGATTGTAACTCAGAGGGACTAGGGATGGGATAGGAATTGTTAAGCACTTCTGTACTGTGTCTTCATTTAAAAAAAAGAAGCCTGCTGGGCACGATGGCTCATGCCTACAATCCCAGCACTTTGGGAGGCTGAGGCAGGTGGATCACCTGAGGTCAGGATGCCAACATGGTGACCTGGCCTGGCCAACATGGTGAAACCCCATCTCTATTAAAAATACAAAAATTAGCTGGTTGTGGTGGCGAGTGCCTGTAATCCCAGCTACTTGGGAGTCTGAGGCTCGACCCTGGGAGGTGGAGATTGCAGTGAACCGAAACCATACCACTGCACTCTAGCCTGGCAACAGAGCAAGACTCCATCACAAAAAAAAAAAAAAAAAAGAAGAAGTCAGAAAAGACGGTGGAAATTTACATAGTATGTTTTGTGTTAGTTTCCTAGGGCTGCTGTCACAAAGACCCACAAACCATATGGCTTGAACAACAGAAATGCATTGTCTCTGTTTTTGAGGCCAGATGTCTGAGATTAAGGACATTAGATTTCTATATTTTAGAAAGATGCTAATGCAAAAACAGCCTCTGGAGTCAACTTGCAGTCATCCAGAAACCCAGGCATTGGAAGTACTGCTTCCTCCCTGAGGCTTGGGTCATGGAGAGTGTGTTCCAGCCATTTCTGTTTCTGTACATGGCAACATTTTTTTTTCTCTCATCCTCCTCATTCACTGTTTTTGACCTAGATACTATTCATTGAATTAAACAGTACGTTTACAAGCATTTACATGAGTTAATCCTTTTACCTCAAATAACACATTAAGCCTATGAAGTAGGAATGAATAGTATCCCCATCTTACATATGAGGAAACAAAGTCTTGGAGAAACTGAGTAACTTGCCCTCACATTTTGGGCTAATTAGCAGTGAGCTGAGCTGTAAACCCAGGTTGTCTGTCCTAGAGTCTGTACCTAGGACAGTAGCAATTGTTATTATTAATTATTTTTATTTTTTAGACAGAGTCTGTGTTACCCAGGCTGGAGTGCAGTGGCGTAATTTCAGCTCACTGCAACCTCTGCCTCAAGTGATTCTTATGCCTCACCCACCCGAGCAGTTGGGATTACACATGTGTGCTGCCAGGCCTAGCTAATATTTTTATTTTTAGTAGAGTTGTGAGTTGTGGTTTTGCTATGTTGGCCAGGCTGGTTTTGAACTCCTGGCCTCAACTGATCCGCCCACCTTGGCCTCCCAGTGTTGGGATTATAGGTATGAGCCATGGAGCCTGAGGTAATTGTTATTTTTTTAAATGTAACTTTTAAGTTGCAGTAGCAATTATGATAGGGTTTTACATAAATGTCAACGAAGTAGTTTCCACAGTTCCTTAGCATGTGGTAGAAGAGATAGGAATGCTACTTATCTTTTTTTCCTCCTTAAGTCTCTAATCTTTTTTTTTTTTTTACTTGTTATTTTCTAACACAGACATTACTTGGGAGTCACAGAGTTAAAGATTACAATGTTTGTTCAGAAATTACATAAAGCACTGCAGTTGGCAACCTATTGGAATTTTCTCTTGCCAGATTGATAAATGATCCCAAAGATAAAACTTCCTGAAAAGAACACATGGTTTTTGACAATGCTATAATATTTCATTTGATCTGAGGCTGGCTAGCTCTGAGGTCACACAGAAACAGGAGCGAGCGCAGAGATGTTAATAGGATTTACTTCCATTTCTGAATTCTGACGTGGTTCTGAATTTTTCAAAAATGCTGTGAACGTAATTTTTCCTCCAATTCTATCTCAGGGTAGTGAATTTTTTTTCAGGTCATGTCCAGATTTTGGTTGTGTTAACTCGAGGTTTGTTGGAAATGAATCTGAGGACACCTTCTGCAGGTGGAGACTGCTGGGTCTGGGATTTGTTTTTTGCCTACTTACAAGCTGATAAGTGAGCCTCTGCCTGTTTCACGGATGCTGGCGCTAGACAAAGATTCCTGTGTCAGAGATAAAGGCCTTTATTATTCACGGCAGAGCAGGCAGCACGGGCGTCAGCATATTTGCTTTGGTTTTCTCTGCCTCCAAGTCCTATGGGGACAATGCAATGTGGCCTAGATGAACGCCACCCATGCAGTGGGACTGAGATGCCACCATGAAGCACTGAGCTTTGGGACTCCTCCACTTTCAGAACAAGCAGTTAGCAGCCTGCTACTTGTCCTGGGGGAGACACCACTTCATTTCTCAAGGTTACTAGCTGAATAAACAATCTTGAGGAATCACATGGGGATAAAGAGCAGACAGTGATGATAAAACTTTTCATCAAGGCTGGGTAAGTGGCAAACCAATCATTAGCAGAGACTGGAAAAGCAATGAAGAGATGGCTCCAGCAATCTGGGGAAATGGCAGAGAAGTCTGCAAGACTGTTGTCTCTGATAACTCGGAAGACAACAAATGCTACTAATAAACTTTCGGATTTCATAAAGGAAGTCCCCAGGCAGAATGTTGTTGAAAGTGTCAGCTTGTTGGTCTAAATTGCACGTATGGTAAAGTAGAGGAAGAGAGAGATGAAGTCAAGAAGTGGCTGTTTCATTTTCAAATAGAATTCAGAGAAAACAAAGGATCCAAATCACTACACATTGTATACATATATCAAAATGTATTATGCACCCCCAAAATGTGTACAACTATGACGTATTAATAAAAGAAAGGATAAAAAATTTGCTGGGTTGGAAGATAAAACTGTTTGATCATCTCTGGTCTCCACAGCCCACAGAAGATTCTCAAAATGAAATCAGACCTGGGGTCAAGTCCCAAATTAAGTGTACATCTGTGACATCATATTTAAGGTCGCCGAAAGAGTCATGCAGCATCTCCTGAACTCTCTCAGTAGATGAAGGAGCATTGTCACACTCAGTCTGACTAATGACCCAAAGTAGAAAAAGAGGTGTCTAAACAGAAATGATAAATGTGACTTTTGTCACATGAAGAAGACCTGTCACGAAGTCACAGGAAATCCACAGAAATTTTAAGAGAATTTTCCTGGTAAAAGCACTGCCAGCTTACACTAAAAGGAACCAGCTGTTCAAAATGAAAAAAAAAAAAAAAAAAAAAAAAAAAAAGACCTGTGCTCCCGACTTTCTATAGGTCAGAGGCAGACTGAGAAAGCTACTCAGTGGCAGAATGGGCCATTTCTTATAGAAATGAAAAGTTGTCTCAGAGGGCTGAGCTAAGGGCCCCTAGTGTAGTGTAGAACCAAGAGCCACTACGAGATATGAGCAGGGTGGTTCCATGCCAAAGGAGTAGCAATAAACCCCAATCAAGAACTTTCCCAGGGCCACGCCCGGTGGCTCACACCTGTAATCCCAGGACTTTGGGGGAGCTGAGGTGGGCAGGTCACCTGAGGTCAGAAGTTCAAGACCAGCCTGGCCAACATGATGAAACCCTGTCTCTACTAAAAATATCAAAATTAGCCAGGTGTGTTGGCACATGCCTGTAATACCAGGTACTCAGGAGGCTGAGGCACAAGAATTGCTTGTACCTGGGAGGTGGAGTTTGCAGTGAGCCAAGACTGTGCCACTGCACTCCAGCCTGGGCAATAAGAGTGAGACTCCATCTCAAAAAAAAAAGAGCTTTCCAGTTTAGTGGGACCTAGCAACATGTGTCCAGCTATATTCCAGATTTACCATGGAAAAATGACTTCTATGTCCCTCCATCCTTCCCTTTTGAATAGTAGTATTTACTGTGGTTATCCTGCTTTACTATGATATTTTGGGTACATGTGGGGTGGAAAACTTGTCTTTTTATTTTGTAGGTCTCTAGACTGAGGGGTGCCGCACCTGAGGATAAGTCCTGAAGGAACCTCATTTGGTCCCGATGCAGATAATGAGACCTTAGCCTTGAGCGCGATGCCATAATTGGATGAGGTGCTTGGTATTCCTTGGGTGGGGCAAGCATGCTTTGCATGTGGGAAGAAAATAAATAATTGTGGTCAGATGAAAGATGATGGGAGGCTGGAAAACAATGGCTCACTTTCTCATCAAGAAGTGGAGTTTTGGAAGCTAAATGATGGGAACACATGGACACATAGAGGGGAAAAACACACACTGGGGCCTTTCGGAGGGTGGAAGGAGGGAAAGGATCAGGAAAAATAACTAATGGGTACTAGGCGTAATACCTGGGTGATGAAATTATCTGTAGAGCAAAACTCCATGACACAAGTTTACCTGTATAATAAACCTGCACGTGTACCCCTGAACTTAAAACAAAAAGAAGAAGAAAAAAGAAGTGGAGCTTATCCCTTGTTCCCTGAATGTGGACTGGCCCTGTGACTTGCTTAACTTGTGGAATGCAGCTGCAGTGATGCTGGGTGGCTTCCTGGATGAGGCCGAGGCCTCAGGAGGTCTTAGTGTCTGCTCTCTTCCTCTTGGAATGCCACACTAATGTGAAAAGCCGGAGCTGACCTGCTGGAGACACGTGGCTCAGTCAAGAGCCAGAACCAACCACCAGACATAAGGAGGTCGTTTTATCCCATCTGACCCTATGGAGCTGCCAGATAACTACAGCTATGTTAGTGAGCTCAGCAGAAAACCTGACTGGCATAGCCACCTGCTATGGTCTGAATGTTAGTTTCCTCTGAAACTCATGTTGAGACAGTCCCCACTGTAACCGTATTAAGAGGGTGGGGAATCTGACTATGACATTTGAGAAGAGGGACCTTTGGGGAATAATTAGGATTAGGTGAAGCCATGAAGATGGGAATTAGTGGCTTTATAAGAGGAGAAAGAGAGTCCTGAGCTAGCAGGCTCAGTCCCTTGGTGCGGGATGCCCTGAACCGCCCTGGGACTCTTCTGAGTCCTCACAAGCAAGAAAGACTTCAGCAGATGCAGCCCTGGACCTGAGGCTTTCCAGCCTCCAGAACTATAAGAAATATATTTCTTTTCTTTATGAATTACCCAGTCTCAGGCATTTAGTTACAGCAGCAGAAAATGGACCAGGATGCCACCCAAATTGCTGACCTACAGAATCATGAACAACAAAAAAGAGTTGATTTGAGCCTCTAAGTTTCAGTATGGATTGTTATGGCCCCAAAAGTAACCAATATAAATGTTTTTTATGCAAATTCACCACAGGCATAAAAATCCTTCCAGAAGAGTCTCCCAAGTACTTTTGAAAACTGAGGTAGTATTACTGAAAGCTGGCCATATAGACCTTATTATGTAACAGCTGTGCTCTTAGGTACACTCAATAGAAATTTGTACATGTATTCACCAAAACACACGTAAAATAAGGTATACGGTGGCAATTTATAATATTCCGAAACGGGTTGCACCCCGAATTTCCAGCAGTAGTAGAATGGATAAATCAGTTGTGATATATTGATACAGTAGAATGCTATATGGAAAGAAAATGCACAGATAAATCTCACAAACATAATGTTAAGTTAAAAAAAAGCCAAACACAAAAGAAAGCGTATTGTATGGTGAACATTTGGGATAATGAATATCTTTGCAGTGAAGGAGTAATGACCAGGAAGTGGCCCATGTAAGCCACTGGGGGGCTGATAGTTTTCTGTTTCTTGACATTGGTGGAAATTACAAATGTGTGTTCATTTTGTGATAAGTCACTGAGGTGTAAACTTATGATTTTGAACTTATTTGCATGTGTTTTATACTTCAATAAAAACATTTCTTTTTTTTTTTTAAAGAGAATCTCAAGATTAATAAAGGAATTTGAGAAAGGACAAAATTTGTGTTTTATTTTTTAATGCAAAAGCTGGGATTTCTAATTTATATATCCCAGTGTCTTCAGGAAAGAATTCACTTTTATTTTGTCAGATATTCTTTCTGTTGAAACAGTCCCCATCGATCTGATCGCCATATGATTAACTCTTTTCTCTCTCATACCTGAGTCCATTTTTATTTCAGTAATATTTATCAAGTATGACTAACATCCTTTAATAACTATTTTATGTTATGAATTTCAAGAGAAAACACATTTGCCTCTGAGGATTTTGTATGCTATCATCTTGTAGCCAAAGCAAAAGCTGTGGGAGGAAGCAGCAGCAGATGAAGATGAGATAGGCTGGAGCTGATTACAAAATATCATGAAGGTATGCAAGACTGCCCACTGGATCTTTATGCAAGAATAAAAAAAGGCAACAATCATATCTGGATTTTACAAAAATCATGAGATAGCTGTGTTTAAAATGGCACAGTGAGAGAGTTCTTCCGCAGTCTCCTCTCTAAAAATGCCACCAAACAAAAATAAATAGAGAACTCCATGTTTGAATAAATGAGGGGACAGCTGCGGCGCCGAAGCACAGTATATGGGGGAGGGTGGCCAAATTCAGTGACAACGGTAAAACGTGGGCTCGATGTCCACAGAAGGTGCCTGGAGCACAGATGTCAGAACATCAGCAGAGCAAGATCGATGACACCTCATTTGGAGCAAAGGGAAACACACAGACTCACCCTATTTGCTAGAAGCGGTTTGCCCATGGAGCAGAGGAAACTGTATCACATGCAGTGCCAAAGTTATCAGTCTGGCTTTTCCGGGGGAAAAAGTAGACACTGAAACCCCCCATCGGAACCCAAAACCTCACTCAAGGAACTTATATGTGATTCTGATACTCTGGAAATTATGCCTTGGCCCCTCTCCCATGATATTTCTGCAGTTATTTGATATAAAAATAACTGAGTAATTCAACAATGACTACTAAGAAAAATTAGAAAGTTGTAACTCATAACCTACAACAAATTGTAGCAAATAGTAATGAGAATCATACAAAGATACCACAAGAAAAAAAAACGGGGAAAGGAGGAAAACTAATGCAAAACAAACAAACAGACAAAAAACCAAAAAAACGCTCATCAGGGCCAGGCACGATGGCTCACGCATGTAATCCCAGCACTTTGGGAGGCCGAGGCGGGCGGATCACGAGGTCAAGAGATTGAGACCATCCTGGCCAAGATGGTGAAACCCCATCTCTACAAAAAATGCAAAAAATTAGCCAAGCATGGTGGTGCATGCCTGTAGTCCCAGCTACTCGGGAGGTGGAGGCAGGAGAATTGCTTGAAACCGGAAAATGGAAGTTGTACTGAGCTGGGATCACGCCACTGGGCTCCAGCCTGGCAATACAGCGAGACTCCGTCTCAAAAACAAACAAACAAACAAAAAAAACCAAGCTCATCAGAAAAATGTCACCTCAAAGCAAGTGAATGTTGTGGCCAAACAACACCATTTGAAATCTAAAAAGCAAAAAGAATTAATGTTTGATTCAATTGTGTCTATAAAACAAGCACTTAAAGAAGAAATATAGGAAGTTCAGGAAAAATATAGCAGGGCAACATAAGGAGATGAAACGTAAACTCAGAGACTAAAGGGAAGAAGAAGAAAATACATTTTCACTATTATAGAAATAAAAGCCTCATTAGAAGTAGCTCAAAGGAACATGTGGATGGCATATTGAGGAAAGCAAACAAAATGTAATATAGTGAGCACACAAGAAGGATTAGAGAGAAACCGATCTTTGAAAGACAGAAGATGATATGCACAAGTGGTGTACACGACAAAGAGAAAATAATGGAACAGAAAAAAATTTGAAGATATTTAATATGAAGGCTTGGCACGGTGTAATCCCAGCACTTTGGGAGGTTGAGGTGGGCAGATCACTTGAGGCCAGGAGTTGGAGACCAGCTTGATCAACCTGGCAAAACTCTGTCTCTAGTTAAAAAAAAAAAAAAAAAATTAGCCAAGTGTGGTGGCACATGCCTGTAGTCCTGGCTATTCCAATGGCTGAGGTACCAGAGTTGCTGGAACCTGGGAGGTAGAAGTTACAGTGAGTTGAGATCACACCACTGCTCTCCAGCCTGAGCAACAGAGTCTGTCTCAAAAAAAAAAAAAAAAAGATATTTAAATGTTTAATAAACATTTCCAGGAGTAAAAGAAAAGTTGAACGTGCATTGTCCTGGAAAATTAGAAGAAAAAAATCCAGATATTTATTTATTTAGTAGAAATAGAAGACACGAATCTACAGTTGGAAGGGACCCACCTTATTGAAAAAATGGATACAGACTAATCAACAGCAGTAACATCTGGAAAGTTATAAGACTACAAAGATGAAGCCAGAGACCTTGGCATTTTGGTGGGGAGGAAATACTTGAGCCACCTATAAGGGGGAACCATAAGGCTGGCCTCTGACTCTTCAGGAAAGATTCAATGTTAGAAAACAATGGAGTTTTGTTCACAAAGCTTTAGAGAAAGAGAGTGTGACTCAAACATTTTTTTTTAAAAATCTAGTTAAAATTTTCAAATATAAAGGCAACATATAAATTTTTTTTTTTTTTTTTTTTTTTAA
>NW_022436949.1:43501157-43623529 GCF_009761245.1 Sapajus apella | reverse complement strand
TTTTTTTAAGACAGAGTCTCACTCTGTCACCCAGGCTGGAGTGCAGTGGTGTGATCTCAGCTCACTGCAGCCTCTGCCTCCCAGGTTCCAGCGATTCTTGTGCCTTATAAAACTTTGCGCATAGCTGGAATTACAGGTGTGCGCCACCAAGCCTGGCTAATTTTTGTATTTTTGGTAGAGACGGGGTTCTGTCTGGTTGTCCAGGCTAGTCTTTAACTCCTGGCCTCAAGCTATCCACCTGCCTCGGCCTCCCAAAGTGCTGGGATGACAGGCATGAGCCATCACGCCTGACCCCCATACGAATACTTTTTAGTCACCCGGGAGCCAAGGACTCTATCTTTTTGAGCCCTTCTTAAAGAAACTGCTATAGACAAACTTCAGCCAAATAAAAGCTCAATGGAAAAACTGCAGTATAACATCCATTCTATTTGCAGGATTAAAACCAAAACAGATCTCATGTTATGGTTGAGGATGAAAAGTTAAATCTATAAATTCTGATGATGTAGAAGTGATGTAGCTATTAAAATTTTAGAGGGTTAGAGAGTGAGAAGGTATGAGGTGACCTAACTACTATGATTTCTGTAATAGTTAGAGATTGAGATACAAGAAATCATTGAAAATCTGGTATAGCAATAATAGATGGCAAATATATTTAAGGATAAAAGTAAATACTAAGAAAGACAATAAACAAAAATCAGATAATATGAGGATGTGGAAACAAAAGAAATATACTAATGTTATTATTGCTCATAAAGGAAGTAATTCATACTGTCTAAAAATAGATGATTAAGTATTAAACAATTATAGCTATAAAAATTTCCTACAATAAATGCCTCTAAGATGGAGAAGTGGGCACCTGGGAAGTCAGGAGAGACATCTTTTTCTTTTGTTTTAAGATAGGGTCTTGCCCTATCACCTAGGCTGGAATGCAGTGGTGCCATCTCAGTTCACTGCAGCCTCGACCTCCAGGGCTCAAGCAATCCTCCCACCACAGCCTCTTGAGTAGCTGAGACTAAAGGCTCGTGCTACCACTCCTGGCTAATTTTTTGTTTACTTTTTTTTAATAGAGATGAGATCTCCCTATGTTGCCCAGGCTGGTCTCGAACTCCTGAGCTTAAGTGATCCTCCTGCCTCAGCCTTCCAAAGTGCTGGTATTACAGGTGTGAGCCTCTGTGCCTGGCCATACCTTTTAAAATTAGTACCATGTTCATGTATTAGCTACTAAAAAATAGAAAAACACAAAATAACAAAAAAAGGTGAAATTATAAATGTAAACATTAGAACAAAAGATTTTCCAGATTTTCCAACTGTCATAAAAAACACACTGGGCCAGGTGTGGTAGCTCATCCTTGTAATGCTAGTGCTTTGGCAGAAGGCAGGAAGATTGCTTGACGCCAGGAGTTGAAGACCAGCCTGGGCAACATAATGAGACCCTATCTCTACAAATCTAAAAAATTAGCCAGGCGTGGTGGTTCCTACCTATAGTATTAGCTACTGGGAGGCTGAGGTCAGAGGATCCCTTGAGCCCAGGAGTTTGAGGCTGCAATGAGCTCAAAGAATTTGATACTGCCAGACTGCCTTCCAAAAAGTTTGTACCAGTGTTATGGCTCTAGCAGTAACGCTGTAGCTGTGAAAGTACAAAAATACAAAAAACTACTTTCTGTTTTTGAAAATCCCCCCACAGCATTACCATTCTCTTTCATCTTTGTAAATTTGCTTGGTGAAAATTGCTTCATTGTTTTAATTTGGATTTTTTTTTTTTTAGACTGATTCTCACTCTATCACCCAGGCTGGAGTGCGGTGGCATGATCTTGGCTCACTGCAACGTCTGCCTCCCAGGTTCAAGTGATTCCTATGCCTCAGCCTTCCAAGTAGCTGGAATTACAGGCGTGAGTCACCACGCCCAGCCTTAATTTGGATCTTTTCAATTAGGAAAGAGCTAGAATTTTCTGGTACATTTATTGGTCATTTGTAACTCTTGCTTTCTTAAGTGTTATTCAATATCTTTGGCTATTTGTCTTCATTCCATTCTATTGTTAAAAAAATATGTAAGATTTGAATGTCAATGAACTTTTCTTTTTTTTTCTTGAGACAGAATCTCACTCTGTCACTAGGCGCCAGGCTGGAGTGCCATGGCACAATCTCGGCTCACTGCAACCTCCGCCTCCTGGGTTCAAGCAATTCTCCTGCCTCAGCCTCCCGAGTAGCTGGGACTACAGGTGCATGCCACCATGCCCAGCTAATTTTTGTATTTTTAGTAGAGACGGGGTTTCACCATGTTGGCCAGGATGGTCTCGATTCCTTGACCTTGTGATCCACCCACCTCGGTCTCCCAAAGTGCTGGGATTACAGGCTTGAGCCACCGTGCCCAGCCAACTTTTCAAGCATCAAAAAGTATGTAGGACTGGGTGCAGTGGCTCATGCATGTAATGCCAGCACTTTGGGAGGTTGAGATGAGTGGATTGCCTGACTCAGAAGTTTAAGGCAAGCCTGTGCAACATGGTAAAACCATGTTTCTACCCAAAATATAAAGACGAGCTGGGTGTGGAGGTGTGTACCTGTGGTCCTAGTTACCCGGGAGGCTGAACTGGGAGGATTGCTTGAGCTGAGAGGTTGAGGCTGCAGTGAGCTGTGATTGTACCAGTACACTCCAGCCTGGGTAACAAAGTGAGACCCTGACTCAAAAAAAAAAAAAAAAAGAAGAACCTAGAGTTTAATTATCATCTTAACTCTGGAAGGGAAGAGAGACCAAAAAAAAAAAAAAAAAAAAAAAAAACTGCACAAGCTTGCCATTCAGATTTTCTTTCCTAAAGAGATGCTGATAAGTATTAAATAGCAAAGAACAGATGTGATTCCCTTCAGGCTCCACGTGCCTAATCAGGAAATTCTAAAACATCTAGGAAAAGGCAAGGGAAAAGAGCTGCTCTGCGTCTTTCTCCTCTTGCTGCCTTTTTTGCCATTTCTGCTACAAGAGTGAGGGTCTAATTGTCTTGATAACTAAATCTAGGCACAGCATGAAAGCAAGAAACACAGTTAAGTCATGATAGAAAATCTTTCATACTTCCCTGTATTGAATTCACAAAAAGATGAGTAAATGCATCTTTTAAGGATGCAGAAAACTTAGGTTGCTGGCTTTCAGTTTAGTCAAAGTATAGTTGCACAGCCAGGAATGATCTTTGGAGAATAATGTTGGTAGGAAGGTGTCTGCAGCAGCTCATTGAATGGACTCATGTTCTTAGCATTACTTATTTTTAATTATTACATTATTACATTTTATTGCACATATTTAATAAGTTCTTGATACAGATTAATGATAAATACTGCCATTTTACAATTCTCATTAACAATATATTTGAGATTGTTCATTATTCTTTTCACTTTATTGATAAGGAAGCGCTGTCCAGAGACTTGTCAAAGCTCATAAGTTAGCAATGAGCTTAACCAGGCCTAGAACCTGAGACTTCAAATCCATGCCTTTCTCTCAATGCTATGTATATCTGTAATTTCCACTAGGTTACTGCCTTGCTTCCTAATAATTATGGTAAACTCGAATTTCTCAGTCTTCTATTAAAGGTTCTCCAGAATTCAGGTCAACCTTATCTTCCAGTCTTTCTTTCTTTCTTTTTTTTTTTTTGAGACAGTCTCACTCTCGCCCAGGCTGGAGTGCAGTGGCACAATCTCAGCTCACTGCAACCTCCACCTCCCAGATTCAAGGGATTCTCCTGCTTCAGCCTCCCAAGTAGCTGAGACTACAGGCATATGCCACCACACCTGACTAATTTTCATTTTTTCAGTATAAAATTACTGAAATGTTGTCCATGTTGTTCTCAAACTCTTGACCTCAAGTGATCTGCCCACCTCGGCCTCCCAAGTGCTGGGATTTCAGGCATGAACCACTACACCCAGCCTGAATATTGTTGTATATGTCTTTTTTGTGAATATATATTTCTTGGGAGAATTCCTAGGAGTGAAAATACTGGACATTATTCTCATTAAAAGTCCTAGACAGAGAAACTTTGAATTCTGGACAATTGGGGCACTTACCTTGCTCAGAAACTTTACTAGATTATGATGGAATTCTGAACTCTCCTTGTATTTTTTTTTTACAACAAAATTAATCACTATCAAACTATCAGGATAACATTAACATGTACCTAACATACACTCTGTGCACCTTGCATCACACATCATTTCCTATGCTGTTACTTACTAGCTGTTCAACCTTGGGCAAACTACTTAAACTTCCCAATCTTCAGTTTCCTTATATGTAAAATAAGGATTAAAAAGAGCACTTACTTCAGAGAGTTTTTGAGAGAATTAAATGAAATAATGAATATAAAGTCCTTATTAGATTGTCTGATACATGAAAGTGCTCAATCATTATATAACATCTTACAACAACCCAATAAGAATTACTACTAATTTTCAGAAGCAATAAAAAATTTTTAAAAATTATAGCTACAGAATAAAGAGTGGGATGCAAATTTAGGCCGACTTTGGCACCTAAATTTGGCACCAGGCTGGGCACAGTGGCTCACACCTGTAATCCCAGCACTTTGGGAGGTCGAGGCAGGTGGATCACCTGATCTCAGGAGTTTGAGACCGGCCTAGCCAACATGGTGAAACCCCAACTCTACTAAAAATACGAAAACTAGCCAGGCATGGTGGTGCATGCCTGTAATCCCAGCTACTCAGGAGGCTAAGGTATGGGAGTCACTTGAACCCGGGAGGCAGAGGTTGCAGTGAGCCAAAATCATGCCATTGCACTCCAGTCTGGGTGACAGAGTGAGACTCTGTCTCAAGAAAAAAAATTAAAAAATTTGGCACCAAAGCCTGAGCCTGTTCCATTATATCATTTTGATGAGACAGGTTTTTTTTCATAGAGCAGGTCACTTAATCT
Organism: Sapajus apella; assembly: GCF_009761245.1. Taxonomy (NCBI): domain Eukaryota; kingdom Metazoa; phylum Chordata; class Mammalia; order Primates; family Cebidae; genus Sapajus; species Sapajus apella. The sequence continues at coordinate 43,618,629 of NW_022436949.1, read as the reverse complement.
TTTTTTCTCCTGAGACAGGGTGTGGCTCTGTCAGGCTGGAGTGTAGTGGCACATTCTTGGCTCACTGCCACCTCTGCCTCCTCAGTTCAAATGATCCTCCCACCTCAGCCTCCCCAGCAGCTAGGATTAACCAAGCCTGGCTAATTTTTGTATTTTTTATAGAGATGAGACAAAATTTCACCATCTTGCCCAGGCTGCTCTCAAACCCCTAGACTCAAGTGATCTACCTGCCCTCAGCCTCCCAATGTTCTGGAATTACAGGCAAGAGCCACCATGCCCAGCCTCATTTCATCTTCACAGCAATTCTGTTGGATGATTTCTGCCAATTTGAAAAGAGCAAGAAGGCTTTGATGGAAAGAAAATCATCAACTAGAAAAAAAATGTATGAGACAAAGTCTCAGAGAAACTTGGAATACAATTTAGTTTGCTGTGTTTTTTTCTCAAACAAAACACAGACACCCAGAAGTCTTTTCAAGCTTTCCAGGGTTCCATGGGCTTATTCTGCCAGTAAAGGTAGGGCTGAGGTTTTTTTGGTTTGTTTTTTCTTGTTTCAGCCTTGTCACCTCTATGTTTTTTTTTTTTAACTTTTCTAAAAATTTGTGTGTAGATTTCGGTTCTCTCTTCTTTCCTCTCTTTCTAGTGCAACCGGTCTGCTATTGTAATCATAGCAGGATTACAAATGGCACACTCAAATGAGAGTGTGGGAGATTTTAATAAAGGAATTATTTATACAAGGGTGGGCAGAATGCAGGCAAACCCACAAGGCAGAGTAAAGGACCGTGGGGATGAAGGGTGGGAAGGCGTTTCCACCCCTGCATCTGTAGATGCCTGGGAAGCGCATGGCTACAGGTGTGCTATGGAGAAAACAGCTCTCTCTGTAGGAGAGAACTGCCCAACAGTGTGTCCCTTGGTGGAGGGACTCAGGATGTTTGTGATGGCCTGGCAGAGTGGAAGACAGGGAACTCCAACCTCCCCGGGTCTTTCCTGGATCTGTGAAGGGGGTACAGGCAATGGTGACACACTCTGAATGTGACTATTGCAGTCAGACACTAATGCACATTTGACAGATGTGGAAGTAGACTCAGAGAGTCTGCTCAGAGCTAGGAAGGGAAAGAATTGAGATTCCATTGTGGGTTCAGGTCAGTGGTTCTTAACACTGGCTGAACATAATCACCTGGGGAAGGTTTTAAAAAATACTGAAGTCTGAGCCCCATGCTCCAGGATCCTGATGTAATTGGTCTGGCTTGGAGCCCAGGCAGCGTATTAAAAGCTCCCCAGATGATTCTAATGTGCAGCAGGGGTTGAAAACCGTGGTTTGGTTGAACTCCAATATCTTGCTGTATTTACTGTAATATGAGTGGCTATGGGCATAGGGCTAGTGACAGAGAAGTCACTGAACTGACGAAACCCACTGTCTTATGCTAAGAATGCCACCATAGTATGGTGAAACCAGGGAGTGCCCTAAGATGCTGGAGGTACTTTGAAGGAGGGGAGACTCCTCAGAGGAGCTAAAGCTTGTGCTGAGCTGGGAGATGGTAGCGACAGTAACAATATTTGCTTAGTGTGGTTTTCCCATGGGCCAGCCACTACTCCAAGCACTTATTAGTACTAGGTAATTCTTATCGCCACCCTATGAATGGGTACTCTTATTGTCAGTAATCTATTTATAATCTCTTAATTCAATTAATGTTTTATTAATATGTCTGTTTTACAGATAAGGGTGCTGAGACAGAGGTTAAGTGTTATATTAGTCTGTTCTCACACTGCTAATAAAGACATACCTGAGATGAGGTAATTCATAAAGAAAAGAAGTTTAATTGATTTACTGTTCCACATGACAGGAGATCTCACAATCATTGCAGAAGGCAAAGGAGGAGTAAGGTCACGTCTTTCATGGCGGCAGGTAAGAGAAAGAGCATGTTCAGGGGAACTCTCCTTTATAAAACCATCAGATCTCGTGAGACTTGTTCACTGCCATGAGAACAGCATGGGAACGACCCACCCCAATAATTCAATTACGTCCCACCAGGTTCCTCCCACAACATGTGGGAATTATGGGAGCTACAATTCAAGATGAGATTTAGGTGGGGACACAGCCAAACCATATCAAGTGTCTTGCTCAAGGTCACACAAGATCTAGGTGGGTTTAAACCCAAGCATTTGGACTTGAGAGCCCATCTGCATTAACACTATTAGCATAGGTGAGGCTGGGGGTAAGGGGGAGAAGAGGGAAGATGGAGGGTAGAAAAGGTCATGTTCTAGGCAGAATCTAAAGCAGGTAAAAGATGGAAGCCGTCAGACATAGAGAGCATTTGGTGGATCTTTGCTGGAGCTTGGGGTAAGTGGTGGGGGTTGGGGATAGGCGGCAGGGGTAGTGCATTTCCCAGAATGGGGTTGCATCATTTGCCTTATTCTAAAGGCAATAAGCTGCCAGAAGAGAGAGACTTGGTCAGATGATCTGCTGGTACCATTTACAGTGGGAATCATTGCAGAAAGCCTGAGAGCAAGCAAGAGGTTCAAGATTGCCAAGCCAAGAGCAGCAAGAGGTTCTGGGGAGGCGTCTGTGTTCTGCAGGGTAGGTCACTGAGAGATCCCGGCACCTGTGTGACATTTAGAATGTACCCAACACCAGAGGACCTGGGCAGCAGCCCAGAGGGAGCCCAAGCCATGATGTGAAAGCTCTGGACTAAGTATCAGCCCTCCTCTTGGTTCTCTGGCACTGGGATTCTTATATAATTCTGTGAAAGGTAGGAGGAGATCCTCTCTCAAGTTGAGGGAGTGGGTGAGGCAACTCACAGTGTAATGGGTTTATCTGACTTAGAGAAAGGAAGAAATGTGAAGTTTCTCATATTTGAGTACTGAAGCATAAAAGTTTCATTTTGCCACAGAGAAGGGGAGGTGTATTAGTCCATTTTCACACTGGTATAAAGAACTGCCCCAAACTGGGTAATTTATAAAGGAGAGAGGTTTAACTGACTTACAGTTCCACGTGGCTGGCAGGGCTCAGGAAACTTACAATCACAGTGGAAGGCGAAGAGGAAGCAAGGCACCTTCTTCACAAGGCGGCAGGAAGGAAAAGTGCTGAGTGAAGGGGGAAGAACCCTTTAAAATGCCATCAGATCTCGTGAGAACTCAATCTCGTGAGAACTCACTATCGTGAGAACAGCATGGGGGAAACTGCCCCCATGATTCAGTTACCTTCACCTGGTCTCTCCTTCCACATGTGGGGATTATGGAGATTATAATTCAAGATGAGATCTTGGGTGGGGACATGGCCAAACTATATCAGGAAGGAAAATCTAAAAAAAAATAGAGATGGGGTCTCACTGTATTGCTCAGGCTGGCCTCAGCTTCCCGAAGTGCTGGGATTATAGGTGTGAGCCACTGCACCCGTATATATATTTTTCAGAGCCTGGAGGAAAGGATTTAAGGGTAGGATTGATGTGATGAATTTTCCAGTGGAGGACAGGCTTGGACGTTGAAATCTTAGCATAAGGAAATTTAGGATTGGCAGCAGTGTGGCTGAGATAAGGAAAAAGGAATACAAAGTCAGATTTGTGACATCAATATCAATTGAAACTGTGCAGGTAAATTCTAAGTTTTGCAAAAATCCCCATCAGGAGGAAGAAATGGCAACAATCCACCTCGCCGCCCTCTTCCCCTACATCACCTTCCCCTCAGGCATCAGCAGATTATACCTGACAATTACTTGGTGGTAAATGTGTAATTACATTTGTTTGTTTATTTCTAGTCTTCACAGCCAATGACACTGGTTTCAGTCTAGGCCTCCTAGCTTAATGAAATCAATGGACTAAAAGCTTAAATCTGTACTTTAAACTTCTTCTCAGCTCATAGGGTATCTCAGCCCTTAGACCTCATCCCAGGGATGGAGAGGTGTTGTTCTTTTAAGTGAATTGATTGGATGTAGGTTTAAGGACTGTGTGAACAGATCTTTTTGCTTAAAATAATGAAAGTGATATTGACCCTGGCTCTGAGACTGGAGCCTGTGGCTTTGCTGAAGAGTATTAAGAAGAGCAGATTGCAAAGGCCTGAGGCCGCAGAGACTGCTTAAGAATTATAAGTGGCCTATTTTACCCACAAAAACAACCGGGGAAACATTTTAATCTTCTTCTTGAGTCCAAAATAGAGATCTGATTTTATCTCCTCAAGGCAGAATAATCTCATATGGCCATAAATAAGCAAAAGGGCTTTCCTTTTGCTCCAACTAATTGCTGTAGAATAGCTGAGCTTTTTACTACATGCATAGACAGGTAGAAAGAACAGCATAAAAAGCACCAGTTTCTTACCACTTGGAATTAATGTAGGATATTTTTGTCATATGTAATTTTTTTATTTTCATAATGAAAGGAAGTATTATAGAGAAAACTTAAGTCAGGGTTCCCCAACCCCCAGGCCACAAACTGGTACCTGTTAGGAATGTGGCCACACAGCAGGAGGTGAGCAGCCGGTGAGTGGGCATTACCTCCTGAGCCCCGCCTCCGGCCAGATCAGCAGTGGTATTAGATTCTCATAGGAGTGCAAACCCCATTGTGAACTGTGTGTGTGAAGGATCTAGGTTGCGCACTCCTTATGAAAATCTAATGCCTGATGAGCTGAGGTGGAACAATTTCATCCCAAAACTATTTCCCCCTACCCCCTAAAGGACACTTGACGTTGTGTCTCATTCATGTTTCCACCACTACTACCACGAGTTTTGTAGGTATCCTTTCAATTACTTCTATAATTTATTTCATATATGTCTATACAGGTTCTGAGTATTATTATTTGAGATGGAGTCTCACTCTGTTGGACAGGCTGGAGTGCAGTGGCACAATCTCAGCTCACTGCAACCTCCACCTTCCAGGTTCAAGTGATTCTCCTGCCTCAGTCTCTCGAGTAGCTGGGACTATAAGTGCCTGCCACCATGCCCAGTTGATTTTCATATTTTTAGTAGAGACAGGGTTTCATCATGTGGCCAGACTGGTCTCGAATTCCTGACCTCAGGTAATATCCACCCACCTTGGCCTCCCAAAGTGCGGGGATTATAGGCGTGAGCCACTGCCCTCAGCCCAGGTTGTGAGTATTCTTAATACAAAAATCTGAAATCCGGAATGCTGCAGAGTCCAAAGCTTTTCCACTGCTGACATGATGCTCAAAGGAAAGGCTTGTCGAAGTATTTCAGATTTTGAATTTTTGGGTTAGAGATGCCAAATAGGTAAGTATAATATTCCAGAATTCTAAATATTCAAAAATCTGAAAAAGTCTGAAATCCTAAACACTTCTGGTCCCAAGCATAAGGGATGCTCAACCTGTATGTATGCGTGTGTATGTATTTATATATATCTACAACCAATAGGTCATATTGTTTTGTGAGTGGGTTGTTGCTTTCAGTGTATATAAATGGTGTCATGCAAGACATATTCATTTACATGTTGATTTTTCCACTCAACACTTTTTTCAAACATTATATGTTCATACAAATAGAGTTAGTTCATTGCTTTTAACAGCTTTATGGTCAATGTATTATATTTTATTTAGTTTCCATCAACAGTCTCACTATTATAAACAATACTGCAATGAACATCTTTATGTATGTTTCCTTGTGCAAATGCATGGTGGCTTCTGTATGTTATACACTGGAAATGGAATGGCTAGGCTGTAGAACTCCATGTTTTTTAAGCACCTACTGATATGGTCTGGCTCTATGTCCCCATCCAAACCTCATCTTGAATTGTAATTCGAATTGTAATTCCCATGTGTTGGGGGAGGGACCTCATGGGAGGTGATTGAATCATAGAGGCAGTTCCCTCATGCTAGTCTCATGATGGTGAGTGAGTTCTCATGACGGTGAGTGAGTTCTCATGAGATCTGATGGTTTTGTGAAGGGCTTCTCCCCTCTTCTCTCTGCACTTCTCTCTTTCTTCTCCTTCCTGCTGCCATGTGAAGGACATGTTTGCTTCCCGTTCTGCCATGATTGTAAGTTTCCTGAGGCCTCCCCAGCCATGCTGAACTGTGAGTCAATTAAATTACTTTTTTTTTTTTTTAAATAAATTACCCAGTCTTGGGTATGTCTTTATCAGCAGTGTGAGAATGGACCAATATACCCATCAATGTTTCTATCCTAATTACCCTTCTTCCAGAGGTATTTTAGACTGTCAGTGACCCATTTCCCACCACACACATAATCTGGAATCATCTAAACCCAGACTTTCTACAGTCTTCCCATCATGCTCAGAATAAAACATGAACTTGTCCACTGGCTAACAAGCTGTACAGCCAGGCCCTTTTCCTCACTCCAACCTGAGCCTCCCCTCTAAATGCTCATGCTGCTCCAGCTATGCTGGTTCCCTTTCTTTTCTTTTCTTTTCTTTCTTTTCTTTTCTTTTTTTCTTTCTTTCTTTTCTTTCTTTTCTTTCTTTCTTTCTTTTTTTTTTTCTTTCTTTCTTTCTTTCTTTCTTTTTTTCTTTGTTTCTTTCTTTCTTTCTTTCTTTCTTTCTTTCCTTTCTTTCTTTCCTTCCTTCCTTCCTTCCTCCCTCCCCCCCTCCCTCTCTCCCTCCCTCCCTCCCTCCCTCCTTCCTTCCTTCCTTCCTTCTTTCTTTCTTTATTTATTTTCCCTTTTCTTTCCTTCTCTCTCTCTTTCTTCCTTTCACAGGGTCTTGCTCTGTTACCCAAGCTGGAGTACACTGGCATAACTATGGCTCACTGCAGCCTCCACTTCCTCATTATGGTGCACTGCAGCCTCCACCTCACTGCAGCCTCCACCTCACTGCAGCCTCCATCATTTTCCCATTTCAGCCTCCTGAGTAGCTGAGACTACAGACACTCACCTCCATGTCTGCCTAATTTTTTTGGTATTTTTTTGTAGAGACAAGGTTTTGCCATGTTTCCAAGGCTGTTCTAGCACTTCAGGACTCAGGCAATCCTCCTGCCTCAGCCTCCCAATATGCAGGATTGCAGGTGTGAACTATCACACCTGGTTTGTGCTGGTTTTCTTGATGTTTCTTGACATCTCAAGTTTGTTCTGGCATCAGAGTTTTTGCACTTGCTCTTTCATTAGACCGGAATACTTCGGTCAGATTTTCTCATGGCTTGCTCCATTATTTCAGGTCTTCTCTAAAATAGCTCCCTGGCAGGGCTCTTTTCTTGGATCACCCTACCTAAAACACCTACCTCTCCTTCCGGAGCCATTCTGCCATTCAGCGTCCTCCTTACTGCATTTTATCTTTTATTTATAGCCCTTCTCAGTATCTGACATTATATTATGTATTTTTTTGTTTATCGCTCCCTTCACTAAAACATGACCCCTGTGAAGGCAGACACCTTTCCTCTTTTGTTCACTGCTGTGTTTACTATCCTGGCTCAACTGGAATAGTGCCAGGATAGTAAGTGCTTAATAAATGTTGAATGAATAAACATAATTCTGGAAAACCAGGGATGGAGGGACGACTTGTAGGTGTTAGAGTGATGTTGAACATCTTTTGTGCGCTCACGCCTCCAGCCTCATGCCCTTGTTTTGGAATATGCTTTTCCACATGACAGAAGCAGGCAATATTCAGAAAGAACTGGAGTAGATATTGAAATACTGGAATCCAAAATCTGCATGAACATTTTTTAAAAGTCAAATTTAAATCAGAAAACACTCTGCCCAGGATGGTGCAGTGGATTCTGTGTGTCCTTAAACTATCCAAAATTTGTGTGTCCCACTGGTCTGTTTTTAAGTTATCCACAAAAGTTGACCAATGACAAGATGGCCATGGAAGCTGTATGACTTACCAATTGCTCTGTAACAAATCAACCCACAGTATAGTGGTTTAAGAAGCATACATTTGTTATCTCATAGCTTCTGCAGTTCAGGAATCTGGAAGGCTTAGCCAGGTACTCAGCTTCTGGGTTTCTCACAGGCTGTAAGCAAGGTGTTGGCTGGGGCTGTAGCTATCTCAGGGCTTGACTGGGGAAGCACACACTTTCAAGCTCACTCATGTGGCTGTTGGCAGGATTGGTTTCATATGGGCTGTTGGCCAGGGACATCCGTTCACGCTGGCTGTTGGTCAGCAGCCACCCCCAGTTCCCTGACACATGGGCCTCTCCGCACAGCAACTTGCTTCAATGAAACAAGCCAACCAAGAAAGCAGTCAAGAGGCTGCATTCAAGACAGTAGTCATAGGCATTTATAATCCCATCTCAGAATTTTTCCATCTCCTTTTCAATAGAAGCTAGTTCTAGCTCCCACACAAAAGGAGCAGATTCTACAAGACAGTGAATAGCAGGAGGTGGGGATCACTGGGAGTCATTTTAGAAGCTGTATGTCACAGAAGTAAAGCAAGAGATGGACATATATGGGCCGGGGAGGGGAGCTGTTATTTGGTGACAGAGAATTTGTTCTACTTTAAATTTAGTTTACAAGCTTCAAATGTTATTTCTTACCACTTGGATGAAACCGAATGGCAATTTAAAAGTATGCTTTATGTTGTGTTAAAGCATAGAGAATTTATACTGTGTTAAAGCAAAGAGAAATTATTCCGACACTTGTTAAAAATAGCAAGGAAGACTTTATTCAAGACTATTGCAGCAGTGGAGAGAGCATGAACTCAATTCCAAATACAGCAGGGACAAGTGGGGATTTATTGTCAATGGGCAAGGTGAGGCTGAGGGTGGAAAATGACTAAGAGGACTGGTTAGGTATCAAGGGGACAAGAGAGCAGAACTGATTAGTTTCAAGGGTGAGGGAAGAGGAGTTCAATTGGATATCAGGATGGGGATATTCTTGATAAACTGACTTAGCAGGATTCTTTGCTAAAACTGGGCTCAGCAGGCCAAGGCCAAGGCCAAGGCCTAGTTGAGAAGAGGGCTGAGAAATGACTAAAGCTTGCTTAAGGAGAAGTCCTTCTCAGTTATCTACTAGCATCTATAAGTCTCTGGGACCCCTTTCACCAATCTGTTGGCATTGCACACGTAAGGGTGGGGCCCTAATCCCATAGCACAGGTGTCCTCATCAGAGGAGGAAGAGATGCCAAAGCTTGCTCTCTCTCTACACATACAGAAGAAAGGCCGTGAGAGCACGCAGGAGGAAGGTGGCTGTCTGCAAGCCAGGAAGAGAACCCTCACTAGGAACCTAACTCGTCGGCACTTTGATCTTGGACTCTCAGCCTCTAGCAATGCAACAAATAAATGTCTTTTGTTCATACCTGGCCTGTAGTATTCTGTTCTGGCAGCCCAGCTGACTAAGACACCTACAGCTCTCCACTTCCTGTAATTCCCCTCCCCGCTGGCAACTGCTTAAGACAGTTTTAGCTGTTTCTTCTGGCGTATATCCTGTTCTAGATTTTTCAATAGTATCCTTTGACTCATTAACTTTAGACATTACCTATTGCTTTCCTATTATGGCAGATAAATATTCACCCTTGTACGGCCTCCTCTCTCCCATCCTTCCACTGGAATACATTACAATTTTGGTTAAATCAATCGTAGAATTTATGTAATTTTCTGAATTATTGGGAAAACTACTGGATAACACCATTTGAGCTGAATCAGTGCAGGGCTTCCTCTGAGGGGACAAGCTGTTTGAAATGTGGAAGGGGAGAACAATTGCATCCTGAAATCAGAATATGGATAGAGTGAGTGGAAGTGGCTGAATCAGTAAGGTCCCTTCCTTTTCCCAAATGCATCCATCAGATAGAGTGCTCCCATATACTACAGAATGGCAGTTACTCCACAATTGAAAAAAAAAAAAAAAAGCCCTGGCGCGGTGGCTCATGCCTGTAATCCCAGCGCTGTGGGAGGCTGAGGCAGGCGGATCATTTGAGGTCAGGTGTTACAGACCAGTCTGGCCAATACGGTGAAACCCCATCTCTACTAAAAACTCAAAAATTTGCTGGGCGTCATGGCAGGCACCTGTAATCCCAGCTACTTGGGAGGCTGAGGCATGAGGATTGCTTGAACCGGGGAGGCAGAGATTGTAGTGAAATGAGATTACGCCACTGCACTCTAGCCTGGGCGATAGAGTGAGACTCAGTCACAGAAGAAAAAAACAAAACAAACAAACAAAAAAATAGAATAGGAGCTAAGGAAGCCAAAAGGCGGCAGAAGGATTCATCCTGTATTTTTGCCTGCAGGGTAATGGAAACGAAATTCCTTCTCTTAAAGGAAACCTGAGGTGAGAATGCAGTCCAAATGTCTATGCAGTCCAAATGACTTGATTCTTGTGAGACTGTAGCCATGTTTGAGGCTCAGCTATTCTCCAGGGCTGGAGGCTCCCCCGTGCATGTGGGCCAGCCCGAATGTCCACTGGGAGTTGAGTGCTGCAAGCAGGTACCAAAGAACGAGCAGCTTAGAAAGTTCAAAGTGAAGTGTGAGGCAGGTTGGATTCCAGAGTCGCTTGCCCTTTGAATTGGATTCCACCATTCATCTGCCATGTTCAGTGTCCTGCTAAACAATAGACTTTTTAAATGATGCACACACAGCCTTAAATTTGCTGAGCTATTCCCATAGTCAGCCGAGCTCATTTCAAAGCATTCAGACTGTACCACAATTAGCTGCTGACACTATCCTAAAATAATATAAAGCCCGGCCGGTAATTATACACTAGAAGAAACTATGTATAGAAAAGCTGATTAACTTCTGGGGTGGTGCAATTTTCTGAGCTGTGAACATTTCAGACAGAACGGTAGCAGTCATGTTGGTATGGATGAAAATCCAACTGCAAACCCTTAGCTAAATATTTAACAACATCTTGCTCCAAAAGAATCAACCAAGTCTTCAGGTTGATACTTCAGTCTTTGTGGGTCAAGGGACGCAAAGGACCAGGTCTTTCTCGAGTTGACCTGCAGGTGGCACTGTAAGAGTAGTCCAGGGATAACCTCCACTAACCCTGCCCATGTGTCAAGGTGACCACAGCTGTCAATCAGAGTTGTTGTCACTGTCTTCATCGTCACCGACATCTTCACAGTCACCACTAGCATAATTCTCTTATGAACTGATGGCATATGGCGCCCTTCTAGATTTCAATTGCCTCAATTCTATACCCATCTCATGTGCGTATGGATTTGGCATTGGGATTCTCACCTTTGCTCCTGATTCTTTGCTCCTGTGATGTCCCTTGGCTGGGATGGCCAGCAGAGCCCCTCCCTGCCTTGTCTTGAGAAGGTGTCCTGTGTGAGTCACTGCTGTTTTACTCAAGTTCCTGAGACACAGCTCAGGGAGGGCTTCTATCAAATAGACAACGTTGCCTGAAGAAGCTTTGCCCTGTTTCCCTGCCACTTTCTTACCTTACTAAGGTCTTGCTTCTTTCTTCTAAAGTCAGTGTCTAAGGTAAGTCTTAAGCTGATGTCTCCTGGGCTTCCTTTTGTTTATAGCCAATGTGGCCACCCAGCTCTCCGGAGCAGAAGGTAGCTGTTGACATCTTTGCGTGCTTCCTGACTTCAGTCACTTGTCCCTCCTTTGTACAGAGAGAGTTGTCCTCTCCTCTCTCTCTTAAACTTTTATTTTAGGTTCAGAGAGTACATGTACAGGTTTGTTTTATGGGTAAATCACGTGTTGCTGAAATTTGGTGTGCAAATGATCCCATCACCCAGGTAGTAAGTATAGTACCTGACAGGTACTTTTTCAACCCTTGCCCCTTTCCGTTCCCCCTCTGGTAGTCTCCAATGTCTATTGTTTCCATATTTATGTCCATGTGGACCCAACGTTTTGCTTCCACTTATAAGTGAGAACATGGCAGTTTTTGGTTTTTTGTTCCTTTGTTAATTTGCTTAGGATGTTGGCCTTCAACTCCAACCATGTTGCTGCAAAGGACATGCCTTCATTCTTTTTTATGGCTGTGTAGCATTCCACGGTGTATATGTACCCTGTTTCCCACCATTGATGGGCACTCAGGTTAATTTTATGTCTTTGCTATTGTGAATATTCTGTGATGAACATAGAAGTGCACATATCTTTTTGTAGAATGATTTATTTTCTTTTGGATACATACCTAGTGATAGGATTTCTGGGCCAAATAGTAATTCTATTTTTTAGTTCTTTGAGAAATCTCCAAACTGCTTTCCACACTGGCTGAACTAATGCATATTCCTGCCAACAGTGTATAAGTGTACCTTTTTCTCTGAAACCTCACCAACATCTGTTAATTTTTGTCTTTTTAGTAATAGCCATTCTGACTAGTGTGACATGGTATCTCATTGTGATTTTGATTTCATTTCTCTAATGTTTAGAGATAGTGAGCATGTTTTTCATGTATTTATTGGCCACATGTAGGTCTTCTTTTGAGAAGTGTTCATATCCTTTGTCCGTTTCTCCTAATAGGGTTATTTGTTTTTTGCTTATTGAATTGCTTGAGTTCCTTATAGATTGTGGACATTAGACCTTTGTCAGATACATAGTTCACAAATAGTTTCTCCCGTTCAGTAGGTTGTCTGTTCACTCTGTTGATAGTTTCTTTTGCTGTGCAGAAGCTCTTTAATTATGTCCCATTCATTAACTTTTGTTTTTGTTGCAATTGCTTTTGGGGACTTAGTTACAAATTCTTTACCAAAGCCAATATCTGGAATGGTAGTTTCCAGGCTTGCTTCTAGGATTTGTATAGTTTTGGCCTTGAGATTTTTATAGATGGTGTACAACCATCTGATCTTCACTAAAGTTGCCAACAAGAAGCTGACACTAAAGTTGACAATGGGGAAAAGTCTCCCTATTCAATAAATGATGCTGGGATAACTGGCTAGCCATATGCAGAAGAATGAAGCTGGGCCCTTACCTTTCACCATATACAAAAATGAACTCAAAAATGATTAAAAACTTAATCACTCTCTTGACATCACACATGAGCTCCTAGAATTCAGGAGCTTTGCTTTATTTATTGTTATATCCCCAGAAGTGATAAACAGCCAAAAAAAGAAAGAACAAAAGCAAAAAGCCCCATGATATATTTCCTTAAAGGCAGAGATGTGGAAATGAAGATAAATTTTTAGTGCTCCTTTTACTAAAAATCTTACTTTGGAGATCTCTCCAGCTTATGTGGGAAGAAGGAAGAAGCTACAGGAAAACCTATTCTTTGAGGAAAAGGTGTTATATTTCCCCGCTAGATACAGGAATGTTGGATACTACCTTGCAGCAATATCCATCTTGTTCCTTGTTGGTAGAACTTTGTGTCTGTGGCTCCTTCACAGTCCCAGGAGGTAAATCATAATTGACTGAAGTGACAACCTCATTTACATTCCTAGGAAATGATTTGAGTCTGAGTTCTGGCTAATGGGATCTGAGGGTATCTTATTTGAAGATTTGGGGAAAGATTTTCCTCACTAAAGCAAAGAAAACCCTAGGGTGAAATGCTGCTATTCTTGGCTAGAGGTTGTTGAGTTAGTGTGTGAGACCTGGAACGTCTGCAGCCATCTTGCAGCCAAGAGGGGATTTTGCTCTCATGCTACTGAGAAGGGAAAAGCCCCTGGCTCTTGAGGACATAGTGGATTTACCTAGGCTTGAACTTGACTTTCTTCTGGACTTATTATAAAATAATCTCTTATTTTAACTTATTTTAGCTGGATCTACCCTACGTATAGTCAGAAGTATCACGATTGATGAACCTACAATCTCTTTTATAACTTTTTTCTCAATCATTTCCCCAGGATTAGCTGAGGCGCTCCCTAAACTGTGGGGAGGTAGAGGGGTTAGTTAAGTGGAAAGAGAATGAGGGATTAGACCTACGGAATATGTTAAATATCTTCTCTTTGCCCTTCCAGATCCATTTTCCACTGTTTCGTATTCGACTCTAAGCTCCAAAATATGAACAGGGATAACCTATAGGGACAGTCTCTGTTTTCTCATGGTATTGAGAAGGGCAATAACCAACACCTTTTTGAGTTTGCAAATTATATGTTAACATGTGATTCTCTCCAAAGGCTTTTCATCAACATCATTTGACCTGTTGTTTTCTTTTTAATTTTTCCCAAGACCGACTCCCAAGAAAATATTTTCCAAGAAAATATGTCAGTCAGGGTCCCAACAAGAAACAGGTGGCTCACTCTAATTTGGATAATTTGAAGAAGGTTTACTTACAAAAGTGTTTGTGCAGGGTGGTGGACCTCAAACACAGTAAACTCCAATATCAGTTAGAAGCCAAATTCTTCCCAGAGTGATGTGGGATCAAATATTACCCATATTCCTCAGCCAAATTCTTCTCTTTCTTCTAGAAGGATTTTAGAGTATGCATTTTCTGGAAAGTTTCCCCATCCTTCTGCATTAGTCCATTCTCACACTGCTATAGAGAACTACCTGAGACTGGAGAATTTATGAAGAAAGGTGGTTTAATTAACTCACAGTTCTGCAGGCTTAACAGGAAGCATGACTGGGAGGCCTCCAGAATTACCATCGTCATGGCGGAAGGAAAAGGGGAAGCAAACACATCTAACCATGGCAGAGCAGGAGAGAGAGAAAAAGGGAAATGCTACACATTTTCAACCATCAGATCTCCTGAGAACTTTCTCACTGTCACAACTGCAAGGCGAGTGTCTGCCCCCATGATCCCATCACCTCCAACCACATCCTTCCCTCAACATTGGGAATTACAATTCAACATGAGATTTGGGTGGGGACACAGAGCCAAACCATATCAACTTCACTAACCTAAACTTACTGAGATTTTGACTTATAGCTGGACTGTACACTTATATTCATCCTCAACATATTGAAGTTCCTTGGGAACAGAGAACACATACCTATGAAACCTGTCACTAAACTGGGTAATAACACCAATATAACGCATTGAATACTTTATTAAGATACATTTAAATTTTGGTAAAATATACATAATTTACCATTTTAACCATTTTTAAGTGTACTAGTTCTATACCATCACTTACATTCACATTGTCATGCGACCATCATCACCATCCAATTCCAGAACTTTTTCATCATCTGAAACTGAAATTTTATACCCATTAAACAATAATGTTTAACTACCTATTTAGTAGCATGCAATTTAGAAAAGTCAATAGAATTTTTTTTTTTTTTTTCGAGACAGGGTCTTTCTCTGCTGTCCAGGCTGGAGTGCAGTGGCATGATCACGGCTCACTGCAGCCTCAACCTCCCAGGCTCAAACGATCCTCCCATCTCAGCCCCCCAAGTCACTGGAACTACAGGTGTGTGCCACCACGCCTGGACTGTTGTATTTTTTTGTGAAGACAGGGTTTTTCCATGTTGCCAAGGCTGTAGACTTTGTTTTTTAGAGTATGTTTAGGTTTACAGAAAATTTGAGCCCATAGTACAGAGTTCCCATCTCCCCATTATTAACAGCTCACATTCTTATGGTACATTTGTTACAATTAATTAACCAATGTTGATAAATTATTATTAACTGAAGTCCATACATTATTCAGGTGCCTTTAGTCTTTATCTAATTATCTTTTTATCTTCCAGGATCACATCTAGGACACCTGGAATTGACAATAAATACATTTATTTGTCACGTTTCCTTGGGTGCTCTTCATTGTGACAGTTTTTCAGACATTTTTTTTGGATGACCTTGACAGTTGTGAGAATTATTGGTCAGTTACTTTGTAGAACTTCTGTCAACTGGGATTTGTTTGATGTTTTCTTTTTTGTTATTTTATTTAAATTTTAGTTTTAAAAAATATTTTATTTCACTCCCTACCCAGACATTGATGTCTGATATTTTCATGATTAGACTGAGGTTATGGGTTACTGGAGGGAGGCCACAGATGTTAAGTACCATTGTCACTATATCACATCAAGGGTACATATGATCAACATGATTTATCACTGTTGATTTTGACTTTGACCACCTGGCAGTAAGGCTGTTTGTGAGGTTTCTCTACTGTAAAGTTACTCCCCTCTCTTCCACATTATACTCTTTGAAAGGAAGTCACTGTGTACAACTCACACTTCAGGAGAGAATTATGGAGTTAATTTTTAAATGATTGTGGGCGACATTTTCTGAAGCATCTTCCCAGTTCACATGACTTCCCACCCCCTAGGAACTGCCTTCTCTCAAGTCCATAAGGGTATCCTCCCAATCCCTCTATATATCTCCTCTCTTAAGCAGCCAGAATTTTTCTGTGAAATCCTTTTCTCTTGGTCACAATGACTGGAGAATGTAGGATCAACAGGCTTCTTTCCTCAGGTCCTGGAAATGTTAGGTTAAGTCAGGCTTTCTGTGTGCCCAAGTTCAATACATAGCTACTAAATTAATGACTACTTAATGATACCCTTTGACTAATAATAATTATACAAAAGCCTAGTTCAAATACTTCCAACGCCGTTGACTGTCTACCCATCATCCATTCCTCCTTCCCACCTTTACCGCATAAACCCAATTTTATGTTTAACGCAACTCACTCTCCACTCTCTACTATGCAACTCACATGCCCCAAGGACGGATCTCCACCCCTAGCTCCAGGAGTGGGTCCAATTGCTCCAAGAGTAATCCTCTTTTTCTTGCCTGTCTTAAGTTCAGAAACAGACATGTGATCCAATTAAGGACAATGAGATGTGCAGAATGTTTGCTAGAGCCTCCCGGAAGAGTTTTTCTTTGGTCTTTTGCTCAGCTTTGAAGTGACCTCTCTCTTCTGGATGTTGTCACATATTAAGACTGGAGCCATTGCACGCATCTTCCCACCAGCCCAAGGAGGCAGCTGGCACACAAAGGAGGAAAGCCTGAAAAATGCCAGGGAGAGGGAACAAGAGCCATGCCAGTGTCCAGCCTATCTCTAGACCAAAATGTAGGGTGTCTGGGAACTGTTTGTTACCATTCTACAATGACATCAACACAGCAGTTGAGAGAAGTGCTTAGGAATTTTCGCAGGGACTTGACATTGCAACCACCTCCAAGTGTGTGGTCAGTGCTCTTGTCTAGCCAAATAGGCTCTAGACTAGTTTGGGTGTTGTCCAGCAAAGGGGTGAATTGTAAGTTGTGCGAACTGTGTACAAATCTTGTGCTTTATAACCACGTAGCAGTCTGCACTGAATTGAAAAAAAAATGTAAGCACAACTGTCCACAGATATTTTGAGAAACATTGCTAATAGACTTCAATAATTATGTGAGTCAATTTTCCCATCATTTAAGACAATATGGACTCTGTTTTCTCCAGTTCACAGCCCAAAGTATCTACATTCTACTGTAGTGACTCTAGTAAAAAGACAAGAGACCACACAGACATTTGTGGTAGGGTACACACATAGTTAAATAAGTGCCTATATATGTGTGTGCATGTTTTCACCTAGCTCTGTGCTGGATAACCGTTTCTCAATGTTAGTGATTGTAAAAATTTGAAAAAGAGAAGTTATTTTGGTGTTTATTGCCAGCTTCTGGCACTTCCCAGTTCTAGTTCTTTGGTTTGAATATGATGCCATGATGTAACACATGGGAGAGATTCTAGAAGAACCGAAGTTGCATTTGTATCTCTAGGGAGAACTCGTGAGAGTAAGGAGAGTTGACTATATGTCATTTTCCAATTATATTTTTAACTTTGTACTTCAAAACTTTTCTACTATTGAGAGAACATCTATTTATTTATTTATTTGAGATGGAGTCTTGCTCTTCTTGCCCAGGCTGGAGTGCAGTGGCAGGATCTCGACTCGCTGCAACCTCTGCCTCCCAGGTTCAAGCGAATCTCCTGCCTTGGCCTCCCTAATAACTGGGATTACAGGCGCCCGCCACCACACCTGGCTAGTTTTTGTATTTTTAGTAGAGATGGGGTTTCACCATGTTGGCCAGCTGGTCTCAAACTCCTGACCTCAGGTGCTCTGCCTGCCTTGGCCTCCCAAAGTGCTGTGATTACAGGTGTGAGCCACCGCACCCGGCCCAATGTAATTTTAAATAAGTTTTTGGGGTGATAACCTTTAAGGGATTATCAGAATTATAATTCGTAAAAGCATTATTTATAAGTTACAGAAATAACACTTTGCAATTCTTATTTTTTCCTAGGGATGCAAACTAAGAAAGGGCTATAATGAAATTATGATTGTGTGCATACAAATAGAATAGATGCATTTGTTAATGGAGGGAAAACGTTTTTGTGACCATTCTTTTTTATATTATTTTGATCCCCATGGAATGTTTTTAGAGTCTCAGATTATTTTTCACATGGGGAATGACTATTTTCATTTACCAAAGATAGTCTTTAAGCTAGTGATCTGGGAAAGATTGATGTGTGAAATTAAAAAGTTTATTCTTGCAACAATGATGAAATGGGCACATCTTTTTAGCCTTGATGGAATGAAGCCACATGACAATTAATTTATAGTATGCATTGCCTCAGCCATTAAGAGCTTTGGAAGGACTCCTGGTGTTGAAGGATGAGGCAGATGGGGTGTTCTAGAGAACTAGAGTTTATTTTGGCTTCAAAGCTGGTTACTATTATAAGAGATAGAAAACTGGGCAATAGCAAGCTGCAGCAGAAGGGACGGCCTCAACAGATGAGCCTGATGTATTATTTTAAGAACTTTCTTCCAAAGCCAAGTCATAACACCTCATTGCTTTGTATGAAATACAAAACACATTTTCTTCATAGGACTTGCTTTCCTTGAAAATGATTAACACCAATTGCATGAATAGGGATCTTATTTTAATATAAAAATATGCAGCTCTTAATTAATTTGCACAATAAAACATATTGTTATGTGCCTTGTTGGTATAGCTGTACATTATACAAGTGGTATTCTGTTACTGGTCCCTGGTTCCATTAAAAAAAATTTGGTTGTGGCCAGGAGTCGTTGCTCATGCCTGTAATCCTAGCACTTTGGGAGGCAGAAGAGGTGGGTGGATTACTTGAGGTCAGGAGTTCGAGACCAGCCTGGCCAGCACGGTGAAACCCTGTCTCTACTAAAAATACAAAAATTAGCCGGACATGGTCGTGCATGCCTGTAATTCCAGCTACTTGGGAGGCTGAGGTACGAGAATTACTTGAACTCAGGAGGCAAGCTGAGATCAAGCCACTGCACTCCAGCCTGGGTGACACAGTGAAATTCTGTCTCAAAAAAAATTTTTTTTGGTTATATACTTGAGACAATAATGTTCACTAAATATTCCATGGGCTCCCCTAGTTCTCCATCTCACTTATGGTTGAATTGGGGCCATGGGTCTAGATCAGGCTGATGGGCCATGAGAAAAAGGAACTTTTGTCACTTTTGGACTGAAACAGTTTAAAAACAAGCGTAGGCTTTCCATCACCTTCTTCTTTGGTGTGACCATTTTGACATGGAGAAGCCACAAAACAGAAGCAGCCTCTATCTTTGAGTCACCACATCAAGGAAAACATCCCTGGAGAGCTCTTTACCTGCCTTAGACATTTTAAGAATAGGAAGGAAACTTTTACTGTGATATTCAAGTGAGATCTGAGTGTCTGTTTTATCCCAGTGAAATTTGGGTATCTATTTGTTACTGCAGCACAGGCTAATGCTATGCTGACTCTTAACCATAGTTATAAATTTCAGTTCTTTATAAATTACCCAGGCTTTGATATTTTGTGTGTCTTTGTCCATTTGCACTGCTGTAACAAAATACCAGAGGCTGGGTGATTCATAAAGAACAGAAATGTATTTCTTACAGTTCTGGAGGCTGGTAAGTCCAAGATCAAGGTGCCAGCAGACTTGGTGTCTAGTGGGGGCTGCTCTCTCTGCTTCCATGATGGCACTTTGTGACTGTGTCCTCATATGGCAGAAGGTGCAGGGGCAATGAACCCTGGTGAAGCTTCTTTGATAAGGAACACTTATAAAGGAAGACTGTCACTACAGCTGGATATAACAACTGGATGTAACAGTTGCATTTGACAAGCTGACAGAGGTGGTTACTACATCCCATTTTGTAGGCCTAACTAGGAATGATAATAATTTCTTTTCTTTTCTTTTCTTTTTAAGACAGAGTCTAGCTCTGTTGCCCAGGCTGGAGTGCAGAGGGACGATCTTGGCTCACTGCAACCTCTGCCTCCCGAGTTCAAGCAATTCTTCTGCCTCAGCCTACTGAGTAGCCAAGATTACAGACATGTGCCACCATGCCTGGATAATTTTTGTGTTTTTAGTAGAGATGAGGTTTGATCATGTTGGCCAGGCTGGTCTCTTAACTGCTGACCTCAGGTGATCCGTCTGCCTCAGCCTCCCAAAATGCTGGGATTACAGGCATGAGCCACCATGCCCAGCCTGGGAATGATAATAATTCACTTTTGATTTGAACATTTTAAAACATTTTGATAGCATTTTAAATTTTGGTTAAAATAACACATGTGCCATATTTAAAATCAACAAGACCCTGTCAGGCCTGATGCCACCTCATTTCTCTGCCGGTTTACATTTGTATAGAGGTTTTCCACATTCATCTCACAGAGATAAATCTGGCTATTCAAGGTCAGTCTAAAGCTGTACTTCTAGAACTCAGCATATGTAAATATGACCACAACATTGAGATTTTTTTTCCTCCATAGTAAAGACTTATCTTTTTTTCCCTTAAATTAAAAGGACTATATCAAATCGATTTCTATAGTTTTTTTCTTAGTAAGCAAAAATAAGTTTTTCATGTGCTATAAAGACAGCATTAAATCTTTATGTCCTCTGTTGATCAGAAAGTATAATAGTGACACTATGACATGTATGCTCAGGATTTTGTAATTATACTAAAATACAAGCTGTCTTTTGTTCATCTGTTTTATCAGGGTTGCTCTCTCTTATATTTGAGAAATCTAATGAGATCAAACAGAATAAAAATTGGGGTGCTAGATTATTATTATTTATATATACATATTCCTAGAAGAATCTAGGCCTAATATAATTTTCATAAGGAATGAGTTTTTCTAGGATCATTTTACCTGTTCATTATATATCCTCCAAACCAAATTCTCTAGGGTTTTTTTTTACATTTTCTTCTGGGAAAGATAAATGAGGCATTCCATAGTAGAATAAAAAACAGATTTGACTTTTGGGAGTTGGGCAAGTTCTGGTGAAATGCCAAGTGCTGAGCTGCGGGTTTTCAAAATTGTTTATTTTGAAGCTTAAAATTGTAGGAAAAATATCACATGAGACTCATGTCATTGCTCTTGACAGTGAAATAGGTCAGGTTCCCAGGTGGTGTCTAAGGAGAAACCCACAGAAAAAAGGTAATGTATACATCTCTTATTCAGCCCAGACTCTGTTAGCCATCCATATAAGAGGCTCAGTGGGGTTGAAAATCTTCAGTACCATTCCTTGAACACAGACTCATAGTCTGACTTTTATAATCATGGTCATAGTTATTGGGAGGCCTGATTTTTTTTTTAAACTTTGCAAATTCCAAATTAATCCAGTATGGATGTGTTCATGGTACCGTGTAACAGCAATGCCTGTTCTCAAGAGGCATATGCTTAGATCTATTTTTAAAGCAAATCAGCCTGAAATTCCAAATGTCATTATCCTGACTTTAGTTCATATGGTGAATTAACTGCATGCTCATTAACATGTACAGAAACAACAGTAATGCAGAAGAAGGAGCAGGACGTTCCGGGAATGATGAATGCCAGGTAGGAAAGTGGAGAAAGGCCAGAACATGAGCACCCTCCCCTCCCATTATGGATGGAAAACTTTCTTGGTTTTCTTTTCCCCAGTGGGAAAAAGACTGCATTAAGAGAACTGGTCACTGTATTCCCAGCTACTCAGGAGGATAAAGCATGACAATCACTTGAACCCAAGAGGTAGAGGTTGTAGTGAGCCAATACTTGTAGACAGATGATGATGTAAACTGAATTTACTAAAGAAATGGTGAACGACATGGTCATGGAACCATTTTAGTTTCTAATAAACAGTTATAGCTCGGTTAGCCCGTCTGTGGGTGAGGTCGCTGTAGTCAGTATGTGCATACCCACCCCAAAATCAGCACAGAACATCTGCAGAAGTCAGTATGCCTTACTCTTATCCCTTTCTGGAATGGTGGAGCTGGGTTCTGAAAGGGATTCCTGGACTTGAGAACATTCTGGGCAGACCCTGAATGGGCAAGTCCATAGTGTACAATAATGTGGCAACAAGACAAGCTTCTCATCAAATCCATAAAGCTATCTAAACTGCACAATATCTAGCAATGAACTCAACCAAAGAAATGAAAAATCTATACAAGGAAAATGATAAAGCATTGATGAAAGAAAGCAAAGAGGACACATGAAAACTGGGAATATATTCCATGTTCATGGATTGGAAGAATTAATATTATTAAAATGACAATTCTACTCAATAAGATTTACAGATTCAATGCAATCTTTATCAAAATACCAGCAATCTTCTTCACAGAAATAGAAAAAACAATCCAAAATTTATATGGAACCACAAAAGACCCTGTATAGCCAAAGCAATCCAGAGCAAAAAGAGCCAAGCTAGAGGCATCATACTACCTGACTTCAAAATATACTGCAAAGTTACAGTAAACAAATCAGCACAGTACTTGCATAAACTCTTACTCATAGACAAAAGTAACTGAATAGGGAACCCAGACATAAATCCACACACTTATAGCCAACTCATTTTTCACAGAGGTGCCAAGAACATACAATGGGGGAAAGGAAAGTCTCTTTAATAAGAGGTGCTGGGAAAACTGGATTTCCATATGCAGAAGAATGAAACTAGACCTCGTCTCACTATATACAAAAATCAATTAAAAATGTGTTAAATATTTATTATTTTTTCTTTGTTGAGATGACATCTCACTATGTTGCCCAGGCTGGCCTTGAACTCCTGGACTCAAGTGATCCTACCACCTCAACCTCCCAAAGTGCTGGGATTACAGGTGTGAACTACTGTAATCAGTTAAATATTTAAATCTAAGATCTGAAACTGTGAAACTACTAGAAGAAAACATTGAGGAAACACTCTTAGTCTGGGAAAAGATTGTGCAAAACCTCAAAAGCAGAGGCAACCAAACAAAAATTGGCAAATGGGATTACATCAAACTAAAAAACTTCTGTATGGCAAAGGAACAACAAAGTGAAAAGACAACCCACGTCATATAGTTTGCTTTGTGTCCCTGCCCAAATGTGATTTTGAATTGTAACCTGCAGGTGTTAAGGGAGAAACCTGGTGGGAGGTGATTGGATCATGGGGGCTATTTCCCCCATGCTGTTAGTGAGTGAGTTCTCATGAGGTCTGATGGTTTTATAAGCATTTGATAGTTCTCACATGATCTGATGGTTTTGTAAGTGTTTGATAGTTCTCACATGATCTGATGGTTTTGTAAGTGTTTGATAGTTCTCACATGATCTGATGGTTTTGTAAGTGTTTGACAGTTCCTCTCTCACACTGTCTCTCTTGCCTGCTGCCTTGTAAGACGTGCCTGCTTCCACTTCCTCCATAACTGTAAGTTCCCTGAGCCCCCCCCCCAAATATGTGGAACTGTGAGTCAATTAAACCTCTTTCATTTATAAATTACCTAGTCTTGGGTAGTATCTTTATAGCAGTGTGAACACAGACTAATATACCACAGAATAGGAGAAAATATTTGCAAACTACCCATCTGACAAGGGATTAATAACCAGAATATAGAAGGAACTCAAACAACTCAATAGCAAAAATGCCAAATAATCTAATGTAAAAATGGGCAAAAGATCCGAACAGACATTTCTCAAAAGAAGACATACAAATGGCCAAAAGGTTTATGAAGAAATGCTCAATATCACTCATCATCAGGGAAATGCAAATCAAAGCTACAGTGAGATATCATCTCACCCCAGTTAAATGGCTTTTATTAAAAAGGCAGAAAATATAATATAATAAAAATAAACTGCACAGATAATCATAATCTGCAATTTGGAGTTTGAGGTATCTCTTTGGGGCTCCATTTGTTATAGTCTGAATGTTTGAGTCCCCTGCAAATTCATATGTTGAAGTTCCAACACCCAAGATGATGGTATTAGAAGGTGGGACTTTTAGGATGTGATTATGTCATGAAGGTGGACCCTTTATAAAAGAGGCCACAGAGAGCTGGGCCCCTTCCACCATGTGAAGGTGCAGAGAAGAGACACCATCTATAAGCCAGAAAACAGGCGTTCACCAAGCTTCACATCTGCTGGTTCCTTGATCTTGGACTTCACAATCTCCATAACTGTGAGAAATACATTTCTGTTGTTTATAAGCGATTCAGTTTATGGCATTTTGTTATAGCATCCCGAACAGATGAAAACACCATTCAATATAAATTTCATTCCAGGAGTGAAGCTCAAGCTCATGAAACCTCTAAAGGTTTATCAGTGACTTGAATAAATTGTTAGAAACTTCTATTCTAAGCACTTATGTTTCAGAATACAGTATATATTCAAAAGACAGATGTCAAATAAGGAGAAATGTTTGCAAGAAAAGGGATCTGGTTAAATATAAAGGATTCCACAGATACATCTAGTGCATGGGCTCATTTAGGGTGGAATATCATATCAAGCATTTAAAATATTCCCAAGTATCCAATATTTTTAAGGGCCTGCAGGGTTTCGTTCATAAATTCTTATGGCCCAAATGAGGCAGGGAAAATTCTCAACCTTTTTATAAGTGGCCAAACTATAGCTCACAGGGATCTGGAAAGGAAAAGACTCTAATGTTACACAACAAAAATGAAAAACAGACACCAAAAATAGATTTAACTGCATTATGCTTTGCATAATATTTTTTAAATGTCTTAACTGTTTTTGTCTTAGAAGTGTATTCTCACTGAGTACATCAGGTAATCCTCCAAAATAAAAACTTCAAGGGAAAAGAGATAGGAAAGAAAGTCAATCAGATTTTATCAGAAAATTTTTGCCTGATTTGAGTTTTTAAAAAAATACTAATTAAAAATTTTCTGCTGTTTGAGTTGAAGTGTAACTCATGTATAGCAAAGTACATAAATCTTACTTAAGGTATTAGCTCAATGAATTATATACACTTGTATAACCACCACTCAAATTATATTTGGAATACTTCCAGTACCCCAGAAGGCTCGTACTCCCTCTCAGTCAATGCTCCCTCACAAAACACCCACTTCTCTGGCTTCTCTTTAGCCTCACAGGTTACTTTTGCCTGTTTTGAGCTTTTTTTGTGCTGGCTTCTTTTGCTCAACATTATATCTGTGAGATTCTTTCCTGTCTATAGCAGTAATGTGTACTTTTCCATTGCTGTGTAGTATTCCATTGTATGAATATGCTACATTTATTTATCCATTCTCCTTTAGATGGACAAAGGTTGTTTCTGGTTTGGGAACAATTTTGAGTAATGCTTCCATGAATATTCTTAAACTTACCTTTTAGTAAAGACAACTACTCATTTCTGTTGGGATTACACCACAGAATGGAAATGCCAGGTCATAGGGCATAACTCCATTTGGCTTGGCAGCTACTGCCAAATTGTTTTCAAACTAGTGGAAGGGCTGAACCTTCCACAGCATGTATGAGAGTTCCAATGGCTCCTTATCTTTGCCAACACTTGATTTTATCTGTTCTTCAATTTTAGGTGTCCTGGTAGATGTGTAGTGATATCTTATGGTGGTTTTACTTTGTATTTCCCCAATAACTAATGATGTTGAGCACCACATAAATTTATTTATATATATATTTTTTATTTTAAAATATAGATCTTATATTTATAAAATATATAAAAATATTATTCTAATAAATAATAAATACAAAATATATTTGCATAAATAATATACATTTAAGACAAATATATTAAATAAATACACATAGAGAGATGTATGCATATATTTTAAGACTAGGTCTTGCTATGTTGCCCAGACTGGTCTTAAACTCCTGGGCTCAAGTTATCCCCCAGCCTCCATCTCTGGAGTACCTGGGACTACAAGCATGTGTCACCATGCCCAATTATATGAATATTTTTTAAAAATACATAAATGTATTACTCTATTTTTAGTTTTCCATGTGTCTTTTCAGTAAGGTCCATATGTTTACATAATTATAATGAGAGTACATTTAGAATTTTGTGTCTTTGTAAACTAATCATTTAAAAGGTTATGTCCTTCATGTTTATCCTTTAAAAATGGCTTCTTAATATTCCCTTGAGTTTGGTGTTGCTAAGACAAGTTTACCTGACGATCTTTTTCTTGTTGATCATGACGATTACCTACTGTTCTCCCACTGGCGCATTATTGTCTGCAAAGAGGAGAAATGCAGATGCACAGCCCAAGGGGATGTTTTAATATCATGGAAACTATCAATAATGAAGTGAGATGAGCCAGTTAAGTATATTAGGTCCTTTGAATATGGTTTTCATTTCTTTCCCAGTATAACCCCTAGAAAGCGTCATCTCTGAACTTTTGATTTTTTTCACCTGTAAAATGGGTGCTACGATCTGAGTATTTGTGGTTGCACAAAATTCATATGCTGAAACCTAATCCCCAATGTGGTGGTATTAAAAGGTGGGTACTTCAGGAATTGATGAGGTCACGAGGGTTCTGTCCTCCTAAATGGGATTAGTGACCATATAAAATAGGCCTGAAGGAGCTCGTGTCTCTTTCCCACCGTGTGAGGACACAGAAAGATGGTGCCAATGGTGAGGTGGAGAGTGAGCCCTCATTAGACACTGAATCTCCTGGTGTCTTGATCTTGGACTTCCCAGCCTCCAGAATGATGAGCAATAGATTTCTGTTGTTTATAAATTAGTCAGTCTGTTATTTTGTTACAGCAACCTGAACTAAGACATGTGGATTAAAAACAGTAATACAATCATCTCATAGGGTGATTATGAAGATTAAATAAGTAATTATGAGTAGCACTTAGAACAGTTCCTGGCATAGAGGTAGCTTTATAAAAAAGTTATTCATTATTTACTTGTGTGCGTGTGTACATGCGTAGGTGGAAACCTTCCAAAAATATTTAATTACGTCACAATCATACTTAAAAAAATCCACAGTTATTAATTATAATTTATAAATTATTAACTCAAATTATAATTAATTATAAATGATAAAGTTCTTTATAACTTGTCCTACTGATCTCTCCAGTTTGCTGTTCCACCCATCCTGCACACACACACACGCACACACACACACACACGCACACACACGCCACACACTTCAGCCATAGCTGAACTCCTGAGTTCTCACATGGTGGTGTGCCTTTACTTCCTCTCCATCTCCCCTATCTTCTCTGGAGAAGCATGGACTACAGCTGAGGAGTTTCTCCTGGTTTCTGGTTGTCACCATTTCCAGAGGCTCTACTGGTTTCCTTCTCCCGGGTTCTGGGAAGCACCCTTGCAGCCTCATTCCTTCTTATACTGGTTGGTGTTTTTTTCTCGCAACCAAAGAGTTCTGTTACTAGGACCTGCCTCATGTGAGTCCCATGAGGTTTAATGAGATGACTCATGACCTGTATCTATCATGATGCTTCACATATCCTGAGTGTTTAAACACCCTTATCATTGTGTGCTCCAAGTTGTTGATCAGAGGTGGATCTACGCACGTGAATACACAAAACACTTAGCTTGTTTCCCCCTGGAAGGCAATTTCAAGTTGTGGATTGGAAAAGGATTCTGTTAAGAAAACAGAATGGACTTAAGGTGATTTGACTCTGAGGTTCTACAGAGTCACATTTACTTCAGAGTGTGCATGGTGAATAAAACTTAACAGTTTCTGTAGGATGTGATGGCCACCTGAGTAAATTGTGAGGGCCACGTTTAGTGTAGTCTGATGGGAGTGAGAATACTTCCTTTGGTTCCAATGCCAGCTCTCACCCTGATTAACTGGGTTATCTCAGGCAAGTGGTTAAATTTCTCTGCGCCTCTGCATTCTCATCTGTAAAATGGATATGGTAGCTACCTTCAAGACTGTTGTAAAGATAAAATGAATTGACTGGATGCAGTTGCTTACGCCTGTAATCCCAGCACTTTGGGAGGCTGAGGCAGGTGGACCTTGAGGTCAGGAGTTCGAGACCAGCCTGGCCAACATGGCAGAACCCCGTCTCTACTAAAAATACAAAAAATTAGCTGAGCATGATAGCACAAGCCTGTAATACCAGCTACTTGGGAGGCTGAGGCAGAAGAATTGCTTGAACCTGGGAGGCAGAGGTTGCGGTGAGCTGAGATTGCACCACTGCATTCCAGCCTGGGTGACAAGAGAGAGACTCTGTCTCAAAAAAAAAAAAAGAAAATGAATGAATACATATGAAGCTCTTAGCATAGTGCCAGGTATGTAGCACTCAGTAAGAGTCATCTCATATTTAATCATCTAAGTTTCCTTTATCATCTCAACATTAGAATGTCAATTATTTTTAGCTGGAAATGCCCTTAGTGCTTATACATGCCAGTGTTTGACAAACTTGTTTATTTCTTCTTCCTTTTTAAACAATGGGCTCTTTTTTTCCTAGTGAAACCAATATGGAACTCTAGCAGTGAGGTTGGGGGCACCATGAACACACAGTATTTCTGGGCCATCTGGAGGCTTTCTTTTATATCTCTCAAGGAATAGAGGTGGGAGGCAAATGTGTCCACACTCAGAGGTGAGGCTACCTACCTGCTAACCCAGACATGTGTGGACTCTCAGCAAGTGGTGTAAGCACAGGTCTGGGCCCAAACCCCTTCATTTTATTCACAGGGAGGCTGAGTTTCATGAAGATGCTAACAAGGAAATTTAAACGTGGCAGAATTAGAACTTAACTGAGATTGTCTGACTTAAGGCCAGTAAACTCTCAGCTAAGATGATTACATCTTACTGCGTCTTTAGCAAGAAGGCAACAAGAAGAACATTGGGTTTGGAACCAGGAGAACTGGCTTCGGATCTAGTTTTGCAACTTACCAGTTTCATAACCTTGAAGACAATTTTTACCCTATCTGCCCAGCCTCAAAATCACGACCTCCCTTTTCTCTACAAACTTCCTCTGCAGGTTGGCTTCACATTACAGCACCCTTTGTCCACAGCAAATGAGTGCTATTATTTTGTATTCTTTGGAAAAAGCTGGATCCTTATTCCTGAAAAGTCCAATGCTGTGTAAAATGCAGGTGTTGGTTTAATTAGAACCAGTTGATGGAATCATGTTGCCCAAGTAAAATCTATAGCACTTCCTTCTGAATCTTGATTTAAATTTATTTATTTATTTTAGAGTAATAGTACCATGGACGCCATGGCCTTAAATGTGGATTTGCAGAATTATAATTAAATTCTGCTCTCTATTGGATCAGTGTCTTTTATCTCTTTCAAAAGTCATTCTTTGAGGCTGAAGGTGGTGGCTTATGCTTGTAATCCCAGCACTTTGGGAGGATGAGGCAGGTGGATCCCATGAGGCCAGGAGTACGAGACCAGCTGGCTAACATGCGAAACCCCATCTCTACTAAAAATACCAAAACAACCACAACAACAAAAAACAATTAGCCAGGTGTGGTGGTGCACATCTGTAGTCCCAGCTACAGGTATTGATTGACTTACGACCTATGCAACTTACGACCATTTGACTTTACGACCACAGTTGCTAGCCAGGACTGCTCCGCTGTAGATTTTTGGAATCACTACAACATTTTGATGTGTATCAATAATATCGCTGCCGCCTGGGAGGCTGTGACGACAAAGTGCATGAATGGCATCTGGAAAAATTGTGTTAAGCGCTATGTTAATGATTTTGACGGATTTGACAGTGAACATGAACTTGAAACGATTCAGGAAAAAATAGTAAAACTCGCTAAAGACCTTTCTTTGGAGTGTGAAATGGAAGATGTCGAAGAGTTGCTAGACAAAGAATGCGGAGAACTTACAAATGAAGAGCTAATTGAACTGGAAATAGAAAGAGTGGCGGAAGAAGAAAGAGAGAAGCCAAGAAAGAAGAGGAGGAGCCAGAAAGAAAGTTCACCACTAAGGGATTATCAGACGGTTTATCTTTACTGAATAAACTTCTTATACATTTCGAAGCAATGGACCCAAACATAGAATGATTTGCAAGGATTGAACGGGTGGCGCACGATGTGTTTCGTCTGTATCGTGAAATTTATGAAGAAAAAAAGAAACATAAAATTCAGACAAAGCTCACCATGTTTATGAAAAAACCAACTCCGGTAACCCCAACTGCTGCCTCAGGTGACGACATCAACGATCCGCAGCCAAGCACCAGCGGCCAATAAAATGTTTCGTACATGTTTATATATTTTGATATGTTTTGCAATTGGGAAAATGTTTCCTATGGTATTTTTTACACCTGTATTTTGTATTTTTGTATGCACCTGTATTTTGTAATTTTGTATGTTTTGCAAATATTAAACCAGTTGTACTGGTAATGTAGTGTTTTACTTAAACCTGACGAATGTACAGTAAAAATAAGAAACAAAATGTGTAGAGATGATACAAATGGCATAAAATGAACAAAGAAAATTATATATAATAATAATGAAAGAAAATTATGATAAAATATGACTTAAAGATTTTTATAATATCATTTCACAGTACTGTACATATAGCCTACTCAACTCACGACCAAATCGTGTTACGACCGGTCTGCTGGAACCAATCGTGGTCGTAAGTCAAGCACAAGCTGTACTCGGGAGACAGACAGGAGAATTGCTTGAACCTGGGAGGCAGAGGTTGCAGTGATCCGAAATTGTATCACTGCGCTCCAGCCTGGGGGTGACAGAGTGAGACTCTGTCTAAAAAAAAAAAAAAGGAAAAAAAAGAACTCATTCTGAGATATCCTTCTCATGCATGGGAATTCTTTTCTGATTTAGCCCTGAATAATTTTCCAGCCCCACCTTCCCCACTGCCAAATACATACTTACTGAAACACTTGTCATTCCCCAGATACTCCAAGCTCTCCCTGCCTTGCCTTCAAACATAATCTTTCCCTTTCCCTGGAATACGCCCTCCCGTTGGGCTTCCTGCCATCGTCCTTCAGGCCTGAGTTCCACTGTCTCAGTTCCTCTGAGTGGCTCCTCCTGGCCCTGCTGGCTGTGTCTGCTCCTCTCGTCTGTGTGCTCATGGATTACAATGTGCTGGGATTCTCTTGGGGTTGTCAGTTGTCTTATCTGGTTCCTCCACTATGAGCTCTTTGAGGACAGAAATGTGCGCTATTCGTGTCAATACTTCCTCCAGGGCTTACAAGAACTCATGGGGTAACATGAACAATCCATAAATATTGCTGAATGCATAAAAAATGAATTAATTATTTCTGACAAGGGAGGAAACATGTTATAAAGACATTATTAGGACCGGGCGCAGTGACTCAGGCCTGTAATCCCAGCACTTTGTGAGGCCGAGGCGGGTGGATCACCTGAGGTCAGGAGTTCGAGACCAGCTTGCCAATGTGGAGAAACCTCGTCTCTACTAAAAATACATAAATTAGCTGGGCGTGGTGGTGCATGCCTGTAATTCCAGCTACTCAAGAAGAGAATCACTTGAACCAGGGAGGCAGAGGTTTTGGTGAGCCGAGATCGTGCCACTGCACTCCAGCTGGATAACCAGAGCAAAACTCCATCTCAAAAAAAAAAACAACAAACTATTTTGTCAATACTGATTTAATCTATATTAATTAGAAGTGAAATTGTGGCCTTTAATAAGTGACTTGCTGAGATTCAGTTTTAAAATGGATTTTAGTAAGGTGCCTTTGACTGTGAGTTTCCAGTTCTTTTGGAATTTGCAATCTCCCTGTCTCCTTTTCTTTCTGAAACAGTTTTGAACCAAAAGCAATCTCAAACTCAACCTGACTGGATTAACTTACTATTATTAAACCTACCATTTTCTTGCTTGTATTTGAACTTACGACAATGATGCATTTTATTAACATTTGGAAAAAACATTCCAGAACCTGATGAAATATCGTTGCTCCCACCCTTATTAAAAAAGAGTAAATTTCATAGATATTTGCTATTTCTTCTCACTTAGAAATGTTCCCATATCAAGTTTCATTAAATAGAGAAAGACATTAAAACCGTAGGGCCTTTTAGTCCCCAAGACTTTAAAAAATGGGTCTTACATGTTAAAAATTAATACTTTTTTGCCTTCATTTCTGGACAAAACCACATATCATCACCGAGATTGCCTGGTCAGGAAGAGTTTGCAAAGTGAGTTTATATCATGAGGTTTCATTGAGCTAACTGCTTCCCCAAAATTGCATCCTTCATTTGGAAGAGCTTGAAGTTCAGAGAGCTGTTCTTCTTTTGTTAATTCGTTTTCCAGTGAAGTGAAATTTCCTGTCACAGATTTATTTTTATTGTGAAAATGGTGGGGAGCAAAGAAATGTTATCTGTAGTCTTGTGGAAGGAAATGAAATCTTGGGACCCCAAACTCATTAAGCCAAAGGGAAAAGTCAAGCTGGGTGCTGGGTTACACAAGCCTGCCTCCCCCTTTAGATTCCTAAGTAAGATGGCTACAAGATAAAAGAGCTACATGCCTCCCCCATATTTTGCCCACAAGAAAATTCCTAGTGAGCTGCAAGATCTTTTAAGGTGTTTCTGTTAAGATTTCACCATGGCAATGGAAACTGATAGCTTATCCTTCCAGGTGCAATCACCCCGGCCCACCAGACACAACTGCATATCTAATTGTTCCCCTGCCTCAGTTTGTCCATGTTATCTTATGTCAAATGCAGGTTTTCTGCATTTTTCCTCTGCCCCATTTGTCTATGTCAATTTATGTAAAAAATAAAAAAAAGTGATTAATTGAGCCAGACAAAGGCATGAATAACTGCTTTTCCCTATACGCCCCTCTTACATGAAAATTGTGTACTTCTCTTTTAAAGAGAATTTCCTCTTTTAAAGAGGAAATTGTGCCATTTCCTCTTTAAATCTGGAGCCTTCAAAATCATTTTCGGAGAAAGGCAAAGACCTGTCTTCTGGGTGTGCATCCTTAACTTTGGCAAATAAACCTCCTAAAATGATTGAGACTTGTCTCATCATTTTTCTTGATTGACAGTCTGTTTTCATTATTGAGATGTATCATTTCCCTTGTATCAACAGTGCCAACTGGGCTGGTTAGAGATATCATGAAATATACACTACTTTCTTTCCTTTTTTTCCTTCCTTTCTCTCTCTCTCTCTTTTTCTTTTTTTCTTTTGTTTGTTCTTTTATTCTTTTCTTTTTTTTTTTTTTTTCAGAGAGTTAGTTCCTGATTTCAATAGGGAGAGGTGGTTACCAGAGGGCACTCTAACGGAGTCTCGCTCTGTCACCCAGGCTGGAGTGCAGTTGCATGGTCTCGGCTCTCTGCAGCCTCTGCCTCTGGGGTCCAAGTGATTCTCCTGCCTCAGCCTCCCGAGTAGCTGGGACTACAAGTAAGTGCCACCATGCCTGTCTAATTTTTGTATTTTTAGTAGAGACAGGGTTTCACTATGTTGGCCAGGCTGGTCTTGAACTCTTGACCTCAGGTGATCTGCCCACCTTGGCCTCCAAAGTACTGGGATTACAGGCATGAGCCACCACGCCCAGCCTCTAATTTCTAATATTGTGTTTGTGACTCATGTTGACAGACAATGTCACAAGGTATGATCAAGTCATATTAAACTCTGTCTTTGTATCGGTTGACTGTAGCTGTAGAACAACCTCAAGATCTCAAAGGCATACCCCAGTAAACATGTATTTCTCACTCCTGAGTTTACAAGTCAGCTGAGACAGCTTTGTCTCATTTTGAGGGTTGACTGTGGTGGCCCTGCTCCGTACAGTTCTCTTCCTCTCCTGGTTCCTGCAAATTGGCCAAGGCCTGTTCTATAATCTTGGTGGGTGAAAATGTGTTATCTTCCCTCTTGGCTAGGCAGAACTGCTAGCCCTCCCTGGATGACCTGTCCTTCCCTTGGTTCTTGCCAGTACTCTGCGACTTCTGGGTTTCTGCATTGGTGTCCACCTGGCCCCTGGTGAAGGAGGCCACCTGAAGTCTCTGCTGTTGATTATTTCTCCCTTCAATGTGGGAGGTCCTGAGTCTTTCAATTTACTGCCTCCTGAGTCTCCCGGACTCTGGAAATGTTTCGGTTCTGCTTATGTTATTGGGAGCCACAAATAGCCTGAGCAAGCAAAATATTAGGGTGCTCATCAGATGAACTATTGTCTTAGTTATGGTTCCTCAAAGAAACAGAACCAATATCTCTTCCCCATATCTATCTATCTATCTATCTATCTATCCATCCATCCATCCATCCATCCATTCATTCCTTCATCCATCTATCCATCCGTCATCTATTTACCTATCTAAAAAAAGATTTGATATGAGAAATTGACTCACATGATTATGGAGGTGGAGGAGTCCCATTATCTGCCATCTGCAAGTTGGATACCTGGGAAAGCTAATGGTATAATTTAGTCTGAAGTCCAAAGGACTGACAACTAGGGAAGCTGATGGTATAAATCCCAGCCTGAGGGCAGGAGGAGATGACATGAGATGTCCTAGCTCAAGAAAAGGGGGTGGCAACATTTTTTTTCCTTTCTCTACTGTTTGTTCTATTCAGGTCTTCAAACAATTGGATGAGGCTCACTCACATTAAGGAGGGCCATGTACTTTACTGAGTCCACCAGTTCAAATACTGATCTCATCCAGAAACACCCTTCCAGACACAACCAAAAATCATATTTCACCTGGGCACCCTGTGGCCCAGTCACGTCAACACAGGAAATTCAACATCACAACCATGTCATGCTTCCAGATTGACTTTGATGCGTGCTACGGCTTAAATGTTGACATCCCCTGCAAAATTTATGTTGAAACATAATCTACATGTAGTGGTGCAAAGAGGTGGGGTCTTTTGGGGTGGATTAATGCCCTTATAAATGAGCCTCCAGAGAGACAGTTCATCCCTTTTGCTCTTCCACCTTCCGACGTATAAGAAGACCCTCACCAGACACTGAATGCTGGTGCCTTGATCTTGGACTTCTTAGCCTCTAGGACTGTAAGAAATACATTTTTTGTTCTCTATAAATTACCCAGTCTCAGATATTTTGTTTCAGCAGTACAAATGGACTCAGACAATGTGTCTGCACCATAAGCTAATGCAGGACAACCTGTAGGGGCCAGTTTTTAGGATTCACAATGAGGAAAAGGGGCACGCCTTCTCCCTCCCTGCCTCACAGCATCTCTGTTGGTGTCCCCAACCGGCACACCTAGATGAGCCCTCCCTCGGTTGGGGGAGTACCACCATTTCCCCTCTGGCTCAGAGAAAGGTGCATTGCAGCCATGGTCACCATCCATTCTAGGGAAAGGCAACTGGAAACTCCACTTAGGCCTCAATTATATTCCTTTTTTAGTCTAGTTTTACCCAAACAGCCTTGTCTTGGTGACATTATTGGGCATTTTCCAACCCATTCATAAATGTGGCACTTTGACTATTGGTTCACTATGGTTTAGGTTGAATTATATGAATGCCAACATTCAATATCATTTCTTTTTCACATCAGATGGGTAATGTGCCAACGTCGTAACAGGATCTGAGGGAGGCACATCTCACATATGAGCCTGAAAACACAATCATCACACTTAGGAACTACAAGAGGATCTTGACATCATTTTGACTGAAGCATAACAGCATTCCCATATGGCTCGATCCATATGTTAACTGGTAGAATTCCTAAAGAGAGGGAGGATGAGTCTCAACCTGCTTCCCTCCTCTCTCCCCACTGCACTTCACATTCTGAAGGGCTCAGAAAGCACAAATCCTGGAGGCAAATGGACCACGCAAGAGGTTGTCAGAATTGCTGCCATGAGCCGGGCAGTGGTTATGGAGGGTTTACGCACTGACCAGGGCGCCCGTGTACTGTAAGACCTCTTCCCGCACTGGCATCCATGATTCCGAGAGTCTCCTTTCTGCTCTGTGGCATCCAGGAGGGAAAGAAGTTGCAGCTCCAGTTTCACCTGGAAGTTTGACTACTGCCCCAGGTGGAGTGATGCACTCGTGCTTTCACATTGAAGAGGGCTGCAGACTGTGCTGTGAAATGCATCAGAGAGTGTGTGCGTGTGCGTGTGCGTGTGTGTGTGTGTGTGAGATGTGCACACAAGTGTGTGCGCAGGTGTGTGTGGGTGGGAGGGGCATGGACAGAGGTGGTGGGCAGGCCTGATGGGAGGTGCTAGAAAAGCAAAAGCCAAAAACCTCCGTCCTTAATGGCTAGTTGGTTTGCTTAGGCTTTTGAGGACAAACCGGCCCCACTGCAGACCCAATTTCAAAGATAGTTCAGGCCAGTCAGGGAGGGAAGGTAGGTCAGGGCACATCTGTATCCCCAAAAGGAGCTGAAATTGTTCTTTTCTCTGCATAAGGATGACGCAGAGAGAGAAGCAGAGCAGACAGAGCCATTTTCGTAGTACTTTCTCAAATCGTTTTCAGATTTGGGAATTGCGGTTTCTAAAAGCAGTGCCATGGCTAGCTGCCATCTGATAGAGCCATGGAGGTGTTTTTATACAGTCTTGAAATGCGTGGCTTTGCAGCTCCCCATGTGACAGCAGGCAGTACAATTCAATTTGGACCAGATGGGGGAAGGCCAGTTAGACTTTGTGGGAATTCTGAATAGTAGACTATTTTAAAAGAAGTGGCATTGCATTATATTTTATCTTTCAGATGTGTATTGAGGGATTCAAGCTGTTTATGGAGTTGCTATGAGCAGAGGGCCTGCTGCCCCTTCTCCCCACCCATCCCTGCCACCCTGCTACTCACACTGCCTGTGCTCACTCGGGGGGCTGGAATGCTGACCTTCACTCATGCTCTGTTCCCCAGGAGGCCAACATCTGTAGACAGTAGCTACCTTGATTTCTTGCTTCTAGTGGAAGATGGTAGGGTTGGGGGGGTGATGGGAGGGAGGGAACAGCGTTGTCAGTATTGCTTTCTTGTCCCTCCCTGGAGGGCAGGGTTGGCAGTGGCTGCCTCCTCTTCTGAAGCCCCCAGCTCTGTTGATGGCCACCTCTGGATGCAGTTCTCACTGGGGCTTGGAGAACCTGCCCGGCTCACTCCTTCAGGCCTAGGGGCAGTGGTGGATTCCTGCTGTTTCCACCCCAGGGCCCTTCATCCCAGCCACTCTCCCCTGAGTCTGCCCACAGCGTCGTTCACCTTTCCTCATTCAACCCTCTTTGGAGCTGCCATCTGTTTCCTGCTGGAACCCTGACCAGGGTCCCCAGTGCTGCCTAATTCATGACTTACCTGCATATTTTTCAGCATTTATCTTCAGCACCTGACTGTGGACACCTTCCTGTCTATAAGTCCCTTCTCTCTGGGTTCCCCCATCTCCCTCTCGCCTGCTTGCCACCTACCTCCTTCCAGTTCCTCCTGGGTCTTCCTGACGTGTCCTGGTCTGCCTCAACTTGTAACTCTTTGCCCCTTCACCTTTCATTCCTTATTCTTCCCCAGATGATCTTGACCACACCCATGGCTTTAACTTAGAGGAGGGAACTAACCCTTGCTGAGTGCGTCTATGATTGATATCAGGGGCTTTCTCCCATCATTCATTTCAGTGTTGAATACTTAGTGTCTTCCATGCAGCAGGACTGCTCTGGGGCTGGGGATATGTTATCTTTTTGACTCTTTACAACAAGGTATGCACCATCGACTCCATCTTATAGATGAGGCTTCTGAGCCTCAGAGAAGTTAGATACCGTGCCCAAGGCCAGGCTGGGATTGGAGCCCCCTTTCCTGCCTCCAACGTCGGAGCTCCTCCTCCTCCTTCTGTATTGTATTCCCAGCGGAGCACTTCTTCTACATTGCTGAACTTGAGATGAACTTAGCAGAACCTTTATATATTCTAAAAAGAGCCTCATCTGACTTTGGGGGTTTGAACTGTAGTAGAACAGCATTTTTTGCTAGCTCATTCATCAGAGACATGTGCCTGACTCTGACTTTGAGTCTCTGTTTGCTCCGTCATTCACTGTGATTCTAAAAATTACCCCTGGCTCCCCAAGTGCTCAATTTTAGACTCATGCTCTCCTGACAATACAAGATTACTTTAAAACCAGAGCAGCAGGATCTATTCCAGAGATTTCTTTTCATATCAGAAATTAGAAATAGGAATCATGGTTTGCATCTTTTCACCCTACAAAAAGAAGGTGCAGATGAACTGTTTTCAGGGCGTAGGGCCAGGGCTACCCCAAGCTGCGGCCTGTGAACCGGCATCATCATGGCTATTCCATTGTTGTGACCTCATTAAAAGAAACAAAGGAGGGATGCTTAGAGAATGGAGCCCCCACCTGGATCAAGCTTGGGCTGTGAAATTCAATCAACTTAGTTTCAAAATCTAGCTGGGTGATCTTGGTCAAGTGACTTAACTTCTCTGAGTCCTGATTTTACAGCTGGGAATGCTAGAGGTGAGTAAACCAGGTATATACACTCAGCAGTGCATGGTGCGTTGGGTCCTAAAATCTTGGCCAGCCAATTTTGGTAGAGATCACAAATGTCACTTTGGTGGACTTAAGTTACTACTGGGGTTAAGTTGGGGAGGGGAATTGCTTCACTGGCCTCCCACCCCATATGCTTTGGAAAGCAAAGTACTGGAATGGACCATCAACAGTTTGTATGCGGAGTTCTATAACTTTTAAGAAAGAAGGGACTAAGCTCTTGTCCCTAAGAGTGGAAGCTCAGAACAGTCTTCAGGAAAGTTCAGGAGGATGCTGAGCAGGGTCAGAGTGAGAAGGGCTCTGAAATAAAACTACCAACAGGGTAGAAAGAAGTGCGACCTGGGGGTCGTGGTGGCAGGTGCCCTTGGCTTTCAGTGAGTGAGGAAAGAAGAATCCAGTTGGCCCTTGTCCCTTGAGGGGCAGTCCCATTTTCTGCTTGTCCCTACCCAGCTCTCCTGAAGGCAGACTTGGGCCTTAGAGGAAGTGGCTCAGAGGAATTGCCTAAAAAAAGACCCCGTATAGCTTAGAGTAAAATTATTTTTGATATGGACAGGAGGCAGGGAAATAGTGGGCAGAAAAGGGCCGTTCCCTGGCATAGGCCCCACCCCCAGGCCTGGAAACCCACGGCATTAAATGGGAACAGGCATTCCTCTTTTTGCACCCAAATGTTGCCTTCTTGGCCCATGACACCTCCCTGTCCTGTACCCAGATAAACCCCAAATCCCAGGCTCCAGGAGCAGATGAGCAGACAGATGAACAGAAGAGCAGAGAAGCAGAAGAGCGGCATGGTGGAGAAGGAGAGAAGAGAAGGTGCATTTGAAAGTCAAGAGGCGTTTGGCTTGGGACAGTCAGAGAGGAGATTGGCCATGGGACAGCTGAACTCCAGGGGAAGATCATCTTCCCATTCCATCCCCTTTCCAGTCCCCATCCATGCCTCTGAGAGCCACCTTTGTCACTCAGTAAAATCCCTGCATTCACCATCCTTCAAGTCCGTGTGTGACCTGATTCTTCCTGGACGCCGGACAAGAACCTGGGTACAGGTGTGGGTACCTGGGTACAAAGAGGACACTGAGCACTTAAGCTATCTGCAGATGGCAGAGCTAAAAGACCACGGTAGCATGCCCACTGGGGCTTCAAGAGTCACAGGCACACACCCCTAGACACCACCGTGGGGCTGGAGCCCAAAAGAGCTTATCCCGGCTCTTGCACCTGCCCATCTGCATGCTCCCCCTTCTGTAAGGGGTTTGAGCAGTGGTGGTGGCTGGCCGAGTAGACAAGCCACTCCCCTGTCACACATCCTGTGAGGGTGTAAGGGAACTTTCCCATTTCATTTTGACTGAGTTTTGGAGTAAGGAGACTGAGGCAAGCAGGACAGCCTGAAACTCTCCTCCGGCCATGGGTAAGTGAACAGAATCCTCCTGGACATGAGGGAATCAGATGGGCAGGGGCTGGACCTTCTGCAGGTCAGGGTAATTGGGCTCATGGCATTACAACTTAGAAAATTACCAGAATATCAGTTACCAGTCACATATGTAAATCATTAAGCACAACGCTTGGCACATAATAGGTTATCAGGAAATGGTAGGTAGCTATGAGTAATGTTATGTTACTAAATGTCAACAAAAAGAGTCAAACTCTGTAAAATATTTGAAGAGATATATTCTGAGCCAAATATGAGTGACCAATGGCCTGTGACACGGCCCTCGGGAGATCCTGAGAACATGTGCCCAAGGTGGTCAGGCTACAACTCGCTTTTATACATTTTAGGGAGACGTAAGACATCAATCAATACATGTAAGATGTACACTGGTTCATCCAGGAAGGCCGGGCAACTGGAAGTGGCAGGGATGGGGGCTTCCAGGTCATAGGCAGATTCAAAGATTTTCTGACCGCAATTGGTTGAAAGAATTGTTATCTAAAGACCTGGAATCAATAAAAAGGAGTATCTGTGTTATGATAAGAAGTTGTGGAGCCTGAAGTTTTATCATGCAGATGAAGCTTCCAGGTAGAAGAGGCTTCAGAAAGAATAGAGTGTAAAAGTTTCTTTTTTGGGGGGAGGGGGATGGAGTTTCACTCTTGTTGCCTAGGCTGGAGGGCAATGATGTGATCTCAGCTCACTGCAACCTCTGCCTCCCGGGTTCAAGCAATTCTCCTGCCTCAGCCTCCCGAGTAGCTGGGATTACAGGCGGCTGCCACCACACCCTGCTAATTTTGTATTTTTAGTAGAGATGGGGTTTCTCCACGTTGGTCAGGCTGGTCTTGAACTCCCGACCTCAGGTCACCCACCTGCCTCAGCCTCCCAAAGTGCTGGGATTACAGGCATGAGCTACCGCACCAGACCTAGAGTGTAAATGTTTCTTATCAGACTTAAAGAGTCTGTTCTGTTAATAATCCCAAAAGGGAGGAGGGCATGATGAGGTGTGTCCAACTTCCCCTTCCCATCATGGCCTGAATTAGTTTTCCAGGTTAACTCTGGAATGCCTTTGGCTGAGAGGAGGGGTCCATTCAGATGGTTGAGGGGCTTAGAATTTTATTTTTGGTTAATGTAAGAGAGATCTCGATGAACCACTAAGGCTGAGGGAAGACGGGAACAGGGTGGGACTCTGTGCTACACCTCATCGCCTCTGCCAGGTGTCGGGCCCCAGTGGCTGGCACTTTGGACAGGGTGGGAATGGTCTGTGGGAGGAAGCCCAGAATTGTCCCCATATTTTTACCTATAGGGGTTGTCACCTCCTGTTTTATTGCCCAGAAGCACAGTTAAGAGAGGCTAAGCGTTGCCCAAGTCCTCAAAGTGTGACCTTCAGAGTCTAAGTATCTTGGAAGAATCCTAGAAGCCATCCACCCATGGTTATCAAACATTTTAAAGCAGCAAAGTTCCTCTCCCCTTTTTTCTTCAATAAAATTTAGATGATATCCTGTTACATAAAACAAAGTGGTATTTTCCTAATAAGGTATATCTTTAAGTGGAAATGCATTTTGTTGACTTGTGTTAGCATCGGTCAGTGAGAACAACAAAGCTACTTTGAAAAACCCGAAAACTCATAATTGAAGCTATGGAAGCTGGTTTCAATCTTCCATCAGATCTGGCAGTCATAAAATTCAAATCAAAGTGCAAATGGAATCCCAGAAGGTCCCCGAAGACACTCAGCATTCTTCAAATCTAGCTCATTGTGTTAGTCTTGGTCTCAGCAGGAAACAGTTTGCATTCTCAAACTGAGGGACTTTAAGGAGGGTCTAAACTTGTAGAACCATCCACAACTGCAGGAATGGGGAACCACACAGGATGGTGTAACACCCCAGGGCTAGTTGCTAGGGGCTGAGGGGGCTGGGCAAGGGGGCCATTACCAGAAGCTGGAAGGGGAGGACTGGGTAGACAGGGCTGCCTCGAGAGGGCAGGGAACTTCAGGAGAGGGACATTGCTACTCCCAGGAGATCCTGCAGGAAAAGAAC
Source organism: Sapajus apella (assembly GCF_009761245.1). Classification (NCBI taxonomy): domain Eukaryota; kingdom Metazoa; phylum Chordata; class Mammalia; order Primates; family Cebidae; genus Sapajus; species Sapajus apella. Next base: position 43,576,990 of record NW_022436949.1, on the reverse strand, counting down.
AGGGGGCAGATGAATACCTCCCTCACTCTTTGGACTCCCTCCTAATCTCTTCCTGGGGCTCGCTGATGGCAGCCTGGAAGCCAGAGGGCAAAAGAGCTTTGTGATGTCATTCCTACAGGTCAGCCTCCGAGGACAGAATGTAGGTTGCAAAAGGTGGACAGTGAAGCTAGAGGAGCCAGGGGACTGCCCCACCCCACAAAAACGCCCCTTCCCCTGTTCTTTCTTTCTTTCTTTTTTTTGTTCTGAGACAGAGTTTCCCTCTTGTTGCCCAGGCTGGAGTGCAATGATGCCATCTCGGCTTGCTGCAACCTCTGCCTCCCGGGTTCAAGTGATTCTCCTGCCTCAGCCCCCTGAGTAGCTGGGATTACAGGCATGCGCCACAATGCCCGGCTAATTTTTTTGTATTGTTAGTAGAGATGGGATTTCTCTATGTTGGTCAGACTCGTCTTGAACTCCTGACCTCAGGTGATCCACCTACCTTGGCCTCCCAGAATACTGGGATTATAGGAGTGAGCCACCATACCTGGCCAGTGTTCTCCTGTTTTAAATAGAGCAAGAATGAAGTCTCAGAGAGTTCAGATGCCTTACCCAGGGTTACAAAGTTAAGGCAGTGGTAGGAAGCCAAGTGCTCCAATCTCAGTTCAGCCTTCTTTTCACTGTGCTTTTTCATCACTGTGGGCTGAGGACTACTTTAGATACAGAAATGCTAACGTCATCCATTGGATTTTGGATCTAGCGTTAAGGAGGTAGGCTTAGCCTAGTCCAGTAATTTCCTTTATTAGGGTCAACTACGGTCACTGTTGCTGTGCAGCCCAGTGACTTTGCAAGTCTAAAGAGAAAGCATAGCTATGTAGGGGACTAGCACATCAAGGAGCTCTGTGGCTTTCTGTCCCAGACCCCCAGGTCAAACACTTTCTCAGAAAGGGCAGGAAGAATGTCAGCCAAACAATATAAGGGATCGTGTGGAGTGACTTCTCTAACGTAGCTTAATTCGAAAAAAATACATATTTTAGAAGAGTTTTACAATTACAGAAAAATTACAAATATAGTACAGAGTTCCTATATACGCTACCACCAGCGTCCTCCATGACTAACTCTTACATTCGTATGCACATGTGTTGTAATTAGTGCAGCAGTATTGACATATTGTTATTGACTAAAATTCATACTTTATTTGTATTTCCTTCATTTTTACCTAATGTTCTTTTTCTGTTTTCCAGGATCTCATCCAGACTACCGTATTATTTTAGTCATCATATTCTCTCAGGCGCTTCTTGGCTGTGGCAGTTTCTCAGATTTTCCTTTTGAAACAGCCTCATTGTCTGGAGTAACAGCCAGGTTCATTGTCTCACGTCCACAGAGAACGAGGACACGGACACACACAGAGTGAGACTGAGAGCACGTTTAATAAGCGAAAGAAAGAGAATAACTCTCTGCTGCAGAGTGCGGTCCTAGAAAATGGGCTGCCGGATCTGTGGTGAAATGCAGGGGGTTTTATAGATGAGCTGCTCAGGAGGTGGTGTCTGATCCACATAGGGCACGAAAGATTGGTTAGATCAGGTGTGCCACTGGCATAGGGCGCAAATCTCAGGTAGCCCCACTTCTAATCTTTTATTATGCAGGCAGGTTCTCTTTCTGAGCTGTGCCATGTTGCTTAGTTTTTAAATTACTGTTCACATGGTAACAAAAAAGGGAAGATGGAGCCTCTATGTTGGACATTCCTGGCTCCCAGGTAGCGCTTTTTTATTGGCACAGCTGCTGGCATTCTCCTGTGAGTGCTGGCATTCCAGTTGGATACCTGTGTTTGCAGCTTGATTTTTCAGACTGCTCTTTGTTAAGAAAAAAATAATTTCTTGGGCTGCTTTTTGTTAGAAGGGAAGCTCTGTCAAGGACTATTCTGCCCTTACTATCTGCCTGAATAACGTATTTCCACTTCCTGTATCACTTGTCTTCATGGACCTTGACAATTTTGAGAAGTACTGGTGAGGTATTTTGTAGAATTGGGATTCTGGGCAGAGCATACACATGTATTATTGGAATTCTACACAGGAGACTTGTCTCTTCTCCCCATTTATTTATTTATTCAGTCACTTATTTATACCATTATAGACTTGTGGATACTTATTTTGTGTTTTGTGTTATAATCCAGTACTACTTAATACTGTTACTCAAATCGTTCTACCTTTAGATGGAGAACTCTTTCCCTCAGTTCCTGTATCCCTTTGATATAACCACACTTTTGTGGAGTTTTTACATTTTTCTTTACTTTTTTGAGCACTTTCTTGATTTCAGGCTGTGTAAGATGTTTCATTTGAGATAGCCAAGTATACAGGAGTCCCGGAGAGTTTCCAGCTGGCCTGTGTGCTGGGAGAATGGGGTGGAGCCGCGGCAGTCTGCACCATTTGCAGTGGGGAAGGAGTCTGGCCCCTTCTGTTTCTGTGTGGTAACCTGGGATTCAGTCGGTGAGGTGGAGAGCCAGCCTGTTAGCAGGACTTCCTCTCACTTTGCTGTGTTGTTCTTCCTTTCTCCTTTTCACCCAATAAATTCCATCCCCCCTCACCCTTCAAAGTGTCTGCGAGCCTAATCTTTCCTGGTCTTGTGACAAGAACCCGGTTTTTCCTCCAACACAGACATATCTTGTGTATTTCCTGCTCTAGTCTGAGATTCGGCCATTTCTCCAAGGACCGTTGGTTCCTTTTATTGGAGAATGGCATTAGAGGCAAAAATCTGGGCATTAGGTGTGCTTGTGGCTGCAGGGGTGTCATTACTTCTAGGCCCTCTTAGCTGACAGAGCAGAGATACGTGAAAGGAAAATAAATCTTGGGACTCCCAAATCACTAAGCCAAAGGGAAATGTCAAGCTGGGAACTGTGTCAGGCAAACCTGCCTCCTGTTTTATTCTGTTGGATTTCACCCTGGCAATGTAACTTGATAGCTCATCTTCACAAGTATGGGATAAAGGACAGAACACAAAGTCATCCCTCTGCTCACCAGAGACAAATGCCTATCTGATTGCTTCTTCTGCCCTATTGTTTATTTTAACATATGTAAAAATGTGGATTCACTGAGCCAGACCTCTACCTGTCCCTGACCTGTAAATGTATTTGGTGAAAGGCTGATCAAAAACTCGAAAGAATGCAACATTTTGTCTTCTATCTACCTACACCTTAAAAAAAAATTCTTCCTCTTTCCCCAATATCTGCCTTTTTTCCTTTAAATATTAAAGGCTTCAAAATTATCTTTGGAGAAAGGCACAGTCCAGTCTCCCAGATGCGTGTCCTTATCCTTGGCAAAATAAACTTCTAAACTGATTGACACCTGTCTCGGACACCCTTTGGTTTACAGATATGTGTATATATAAGCCATGTGTTTGTAGACATCCAAACTGCCATTGCAAAATTCTGAGAAAATTATGACAAGTGTAAGAGATTTGACCTAACCAACTCTGTCTTGCTTCTAACCTCCAGCTGTCCTTGTTCATTCCTGGGCATGGGCTGAACAAACTTTGTGAGGAGTTTAGTTTATAGTTTAACTTGGAAACAAAAACCATAACAGCCCTTCCCAGAACAAACCCCCTTCCTACCTGAGGACTAGACTGGCTTTGTAGGACGAACAAATTAGCCACAAGATTAGAAATTATGATTTAGGAGTCATGCAGCTGGAGGCTAAAAAATTCTGACACTCTCCAAATTCCTCCTGGGGCTAACTTCACTATTGTAAAACCTAAAATCAGTGCTTGAGACATTTTGCAGACCCTGCACTTGATGGATCAGCTGACACCCCCCAGATGGATAAACTGGCTTATCTGGTCCTGTGCTCCCCACTCAGGAACTGACTCAGTGCAAGAGAACAGCTTCAACTCCCTATGATTTCATCTTGGACCCAACCAATCAACAGTACCAACTCACTGGCCCCCACCCACCAAACTGTCCTTAAAAGCCCTAACCCCTGAGTTTTTTGGGAGACAGGCTTGAGTTACAATAAAACTCTGGTCTCCTGTACAGCCAGCACTGCATGAATTAAACTCTTTCTATATTGCAATTCCCCTGTCTTGATAAATTGGCTCTGTCTAGGCAGTGGGCAAGGAGAACCCATCAGGCGGTTACAAATTTAGAAATATTTCTATATATAATCATCTGTACCTATATTAAGCTAATTATGAGTTCATACTGATGTCTTCAGTGCTAGCCCATTACCATATGAATCATTCTAGCCACCTCCCCTTGCTTATATGTAAACCGCTGCTCCAAAAGTGAGAAACCTGGCTTTTGCCATCTGCCATCCATTTCTTTTTCTCCCTCTCTCTCTTTTTTTTTTTCTTTTTTTTTTTAGAGAGAGGGTCCCTCTCTGTTGTCCAGACTTAAGTGTAGTGGTATGATTTACTGTAACCTCAAATTCCTGGGCTCAAGTGATCCTCCTGCCTCATCCTCCCAAGTAGCTGGGCCCATAGGTGTGTGCCACCATGCCTGGCAGGGTTTTACATGTTTTGTAGAGATGAAATCTCATTATGTTGCCCAGGCTAGTCTCGAACTCCTGACCTCAAGCAATTTCCCCACCTTGGCCTCCCAAAGCTCTGGGATTATAGATGTGAGTCACTGTATCTGGCCTGTCATCCATTTTCTTAATTGTTCAATTCCAGAATACAGGTATAGTGATTTCAGAATTGTTAACCTGTAACCCCAAGTAAATCTACATTATCAGCTAAAGTACAGTCTTATATACAGTTCCATTTGCCTTGAGTCTCATACACTTGTCATTTCCAAAGTTACTTAGGTCAGCACCTGATACAGTTTGGATCTGCGTCCCCAGGCCACTCTGTGATGTTAAACTGTAATCCCCACTGTTGGAGCTGAGGCTTGCTGGAAGGTGACTGAAACATGGAGGTGGTTTCTCATGAATAGTGCAAGGCCGGTTGCCTCGCTGGGAGCTCAGACACGCCCACTTCTGCACTCGGCACCTAGCCCGCCTTGGAAAACCCCTCTGCACTCAGCACTAAGCTCTGCACTCAGTACCTAGCCCACCGTTGGAAAATCCCGCCTACCTACTAATAGCAACCTGCCCTGACCACGCCCTGTTTCCCCACAACCAATCAAACGCCTTCACTCCCTATACAACCCCACGCCCAGAAGAGTCAGGCGTGACTTCCTGGCCTCTTTCCCTGGGACCATGGAACCTCCCTGGGAGCTTAATAAATTGGCATTTAATTTTCTTGTGCTGGCCTCAGTTTCCTCATTTTAAACTTGGCAATAAACCTCACAGAGAATAAACCTTACAAATAGTTTAATACCATCCTCGCATCCTCCTTGGTGCTGTTTTCATGATAGTGAGTGAGTTCTTGTGAGATCTGGTTGCTTAAAAGTACATGACACCAGCCAGGAGCAGTGCCTCGTGCCTGTAATCCCAGCACTTCGGGAGGGCAAGGCAGGTGGATCACAAAGTCAGGAGTTCAAGACCAGCCTGGCCAAGATGGTGAAACCCTCTCTCTGCTAAAAATACAAAAATTAGCTGAGAGTGGTGACACATGCCTGTAATGTCAGCTACTTGGGAAGCTGAGGTAGATAACTGCTTAAACCCAAGAGGCAGAGGTTGCAACGAGCTGTGATCGTGCCACTGCACTCTAGTCTGGGTGACAGAGCGAGATTCCATCTCAAAAAAAATGTGCGTAGCACCTTCTCCCCCAACTTTGTCCTGTGCCAGCCATGTGAAGTGCCTTGCTCCTCCTTTGCTTTCCGCCATGATTGTAAGTTCCCGGAGGCCTCCCCGGAAGCAGCAGCTGCTATGCTTCCTGTACAGCCTGCAGAACCATGAGCCAATTAAACCACTTTTCTTCATAAATTACCAGTCTTGGATATTTATTTATAGCAGTGTGAGAAAGAACTAATACAACACCCTTTTCCTCTACCCTGTCAGTTATGTTGCTTCCTACATTTGTAATAGAGTTGGGTTGTTTTGTTGCATTGCACATGCCAATGGTATTCTCCTACATGATTTTTTTAAAACTTGCTTACATTAAGGTTCATTCCTTGTGCTGTAAAGTTCTATGGATTTTGGCAAATGTATAGTGCTATGTATCCACCATTGCAATATTATATAGAATAGTTTTACTGCACTAAAATATTCCCACATGCTTCACCTATTCAACCTTTCTCTCTCCCCAGTCTGTGGGCAACCATAAATTTGTTTACTGTCTTTTGAGTTTTGCCTTTTCCAGAATTTTATACAAGTGTAATCACATAGTATCTAGCCTTTTCAGGGTGGCATTTTTTTTTTTTAAGATGGAGTCTAGCTCTGTCACCCAGGCTGGAGTGCAGTGGCATGATCTCAGCTCACTGCAACCTCCACTTACTGGGTTCAAGTGATTCTCCTGCCTGAGCCTCCCCGATAGCTGGGATTACAGGAGCCCACGGGTGGCATCCTTTGCTTAGCAATATGTATTTAAGATTCATCTATTTCTTGGCCTGGCTTGATAGTGCATTTCTTTTTAATTACTGAATAGTATTCCATTACATGGATACCACAGTTTATCTAGTCATCTATTGAAGGACAGCTTGGTCGCTCCCAGTTTTTGGCAATTATGAATAAAGCTGCTATTAAACATTCACATGCAAGTTTTTGTGTGAACACAAACTTTCAAATCAGTTAGATAAACACTTAAGGAGCGCAATGATGGATCTTATTGTAAGACTCTGTTTAACTTCGTAAGCAGCTGCCAAAGTGTCTTTCAAAGTGTCTGTACCATTTTGTGTTCCCATAGAAATAAATGAGGGTTTCTGTTGCTCTACATGTTCACCAGAAATTGGTATTGGTGGTGTTTTAAATTTCGGCCCTTCTAATTGATGTGTAATACCTAGCTGACCTTAAAAATTTTTGGAATATATAATAGCTCTCTTAACATTATATGATAGCTCCACTTAATGGTCTTGACTTCCACTTAAGGGACTCATGGATCAAAAAATGTTCTCCACTCTTCCTTTAAAACACAGATGGCTGCTTTGTGTGCTGTTCCCTCATGAGATGATGCTAATTTAGCTCTGGTTTGCCTGTGCTGCTGAGCCCCTACCTGTAGAGATGATATGCTTACCAACAATCAGTTTTGTTTTTGTATGTTTAGGCCAGACATATTTGTTACAGTAATTATGTAATTGATTGAAATAGTAATGAACCTATAAAATATAAAGGTGAAATCAGATATTTTTTAGATGTAAAAATTTAATGTTTTGCATTTGGTCTGGCTCTTTTCCACTTAATTCAGATGATCGTATGCTTTATTTCCAAAAAGCCCTGGGTATATATTTCAGGTATATTAACAAGCATAATATCCACATCACTCTATTTTTCATCTTCCCAAGAATATTTCTGTTGCAACTGATGCTTTTTTCCCCTGCAAAATCCTTGGGGAAGATTTGTTGCAGTGTAGAGTGCTAATGCATATTGATTTACACCTTTGGTAGCACTCATAGAGTAGAAGCTAAAACCGCCTTTGTTCTAAGAACTGGTTTACAAATGTTAAAGCAAGCTAAATATGACCTGAGAAGGACTCTGTACTTCTATATCTGAGTCCTTGTTGATGAACGATAACCTAGCTTAATAGGCAGACAAGGCTGGGAGCAGTGGCTCACGCCTCTAATCCCACCACTTTGGGAGGCCAAGGTGGGCGGATCACGAGGTGAGGAGCACGAGACTAGCCTGGCCAACATGGTGAAACCCCATCTCCACTAAAAATACAAAAATTGGCTGGGCGTGATGGTGATGGCACCTGTAATCCCAGCTACTTGGGAGGCTGAGGCAGGAGAATTGCTTGAACCCAGGAGACAGAGGTTGCAGTGAGCTGAGATCACACCACTGCACCCCAACGGGAGAAAAAGAGGGATACCCCAAAAAAAAAAAAAAAAAAAAAAAAAAGGCAGACAAGATTGAATTGCTTAGGAGTATGTGCCTATAACAATAGCTGTGTCTTGGCCAATCCCAGCAGCCACACTTCACCCATTCAGACTGCTAAGTGTTCAAACTGTTCAAATAAGGCCAACACCAAGCTGTAACCAATCCAGCTATTGCTGTACCTCACTTCTGATTTCTGTACATCGCTTCTCTTGGTTTTGTCTATAAATCTCCTTCCACCTGTGGCTGAGCTGGAGTCTCTGAAATTGCTGTGATTCTGGAGGCTGCCCGATTTGTGAATTGTTCATTGCTCAATTCAACTCCTTTAAATTTAATTCGGCTGAAGGTTTTCTGTTAATACATATTATTCTTTTTGAGATTTTTTTAAACATGAAGATTAAATGCTTTGGGAAAGGCTTAACTAGGCAAGTGACAAAAGATGCTCTTGAATTAGGTGTGGATGAGGAAACTCTCATGATTAGCAGAAAATTATAAACATCTGTGCTCAGAGATGCTCTACCCCTTCTTGGGGTTCTCAAAGAAAACCAAATTATAAAACATAGGTAATGATCTGAGGTTTCATCTGAAAGTGAGAGAAAGAACTGGGAAACCAAGTCACTGGTCCTGAACTCAAAGAAAAGGCCTTCGACCTGTACCCCGTGATTTGCAGTGCCACGGGTCTTCCCATAGATGATGGTGGCTTGGATGCTGGAGAAAAATGAGTGGCTTCATTCATGTGGAAAAGCCATCTATTGATCACTCTCCTGCCCAAAAGTCATACTTTAAGTTAAAATGAAAATTTAAGGTTGTATTTTAAAAAAATAATTATTTTCCAGCTGGGTGTGGTGACTCATGCCTATAATCCCAGCATTTTGGGAGGCTGAGGCAGGCGGATCACCTGAGGTCAGGACTTCAAGACCAGACTGGCTAACATGGTGAAATCCCATTTCTATTAAAATACAAAAAAATTAGTGAGGTGTGGTGGGGCACTCCTGTAGTCCCAGCTATTTGGAGGCGGAGGCAGGAGAATCACTTGAACCCGGGAGGCGGAGGTTGCAGTGAGCCAAGATTGTGCTATTGCACTCCAGCCTGGGCAACAAGAGCAAAACTCTGTCTCAAAAAAAAAATATTATTATTTGCACCTTAAGACAATAAACCAACCAATGACTAGTCTCCATTGTGCTGGAAAACAGGACTTTTGTAGTAAATTACTTTTTTAACAACCAGTGAGGTTATGGGGTGGGCACAGAAATGCAATGCAAAACTTAAAATCTCAGCAATTAGAGACCAGAACTAGAGATGAAATCTGTTTCATTGACAACTCTGATGTGTCAGAGACCGACAGGCACTATTTTTTTTTCACTCTTTGTATTTATAATTCTGTAATAAAAATGAATGTTCTCTTCAAACAGAAGCCTCTCTTGCTGGAGGAGTGAGCTTGAGCGGCTCCTGGGCATGAACAGAGAGCCTGACCGAGAGGGCTTAACTCCTCTGGCCTGCTTGGGTCTGGCTGTTGCTCTTCCAATCTGAGGTTCACATGTGAAAGGCAGTGTGTCTGCCATGACTCATAGTCATTTTGCTCTAAATCTGCTGTCATTCACAGTAATCACTTGGAGCAGTTACATAATTTTTAGTTATCTTTTTTACTGTTCTATATTTTAAAAAATTCTAAAGGGGCAATTTTTATTTTAGTAGTCATAAAATAAGTTATTATAATAATAAAAAATAAGCTTTATGGATTTTGAAATGCTTTGCTCTTTGCAAGGTACATTTATAACTGCCCTCCTCAATGACAGTCACACCCACCTCTCTGCTCCCTGTCATGCGTCTACTTGCAGGTGAACTTTGGTCCTTGTCTTTTTTTTTTTTAATTTTTAAATTTTTTGAGACGGAGTCTCACTCTGTCACTAGGCTGGAGTGTAGTGGTGTGATCTTGGCTCACTGCAACCTCCACCTCCTGGGTTCAAGCCATTCTCCTGCCTCAGCCTCCCAAATAGCTGGGACTACAGATGTGTGCCACCATGCCCAGCTAATTTTTGTATTTTTTAGTAGAAATGGGGTTTCACCATATTGGACAGGCTGGTCTTGAACTCTTGACCTCGTGATCTGCAGACCTTGGCCTCCCAAAATGCTGGGATTACAAGTATGAGCCACCATGCCCGGCCAGGTCCTTGTCTTATTGTCTTCTGCCCACCAGAAGTCCTGCGCCACAGTTCTCCAGCCCCCTCAAACCCGGGACCTTCACCTCAACTCCAGTTCTCTCACCCTCTTCTGGGGTTACGCACCGCCACGGAGTCTCTGTCAGTTATGGCTCAGACACACTTTTTTTTTGAGGCAGAGTTTTGCTCTTGTCGCCCAGGCTAGAGTGCAATGGCGTGATCTTGGCTCACTGCAACCTCCGCCTCCCAGGTTCAAGCGATTCACCTGCCTCAGCCTCCTGAGTAGCTGGGATTATAGGCACCCACCCCCATGCCCAATTAATTTTTTTGTATTTTTAGTAGAGATGGGGTTTCACTATGTTGGTCAGGCTGGTCTCGAACTCCTGACCTTAGGCGATCCTCTCACCTTAGCCTCCCAAAGTGCTGGGATTACAGGCATGAGCCACTGCACCCGGCCCAGAAACATTGTTGAGGTTATGAATCCTCTCTCAGGGAGAAAATGATCTTTTGGACCTCACTTGACATTTCTCCTGAAGCTGCAAGGGGTTCGCAAAGCCCTGGGAGCCCATCCATTTTCCCTTGCCTGGCTTGAAGCTTCTCTACCCCTGGAATCTTGGTTCTAACCTGGCATTTCTGAGCCACAACTTATCCTTCCAATGCTCTCCCTCCTTCACAGCCACAACACGTTTGCTTTAATCTCATCAACACTTCCAGGCCCGAATTTTCCATCAGTCTAACAGAACTCACTTGTAGTAATGTCTTTTCCTAAGTAACTCAAACCCTGCAGTCCAACGTTCCGACTTGTTTTGTCTCCCCTTTCTTTTCATTTAACCATCAAGAAAACTCTAATTCTGGGTCTAAACCACTATTTCCCTTCTCCTTCCTTACCCCTGCACCTCCTAGTCCCGCTGGGGAAAGTCAGACAACTGAGAAGAGTTTGCCACAACACATGTATCATCTCCAACTTCATCCACACCTTAAAACTACAGCCTGAGTGATGGGCGAGACTTCATCTCAAAAACAACAACAACAACGAAAACCTACTCAGTCACACCCTGCCCCATGAGCCCAGTGCCTGTTTCTGAATGCCTTCACCCTCCTCAAGCTCCCCGACACCCTCCTGGCGTTCAGCCATGACCTTGCCCTCTACAGACTCAAAACGCTCTTCAAGACCTTTCCATCACAGCTCCTGGAGCCTTTACTTCTTTCCATTTGCAAGCCTTCAGAATAACGTAGGAGCACCTTAAAGCAGCGATTTTCAGTGTGTATTTCCTGGACCAGGGGCATCAGCAGCACCTGGGAACTTGTTAGAAATATCATTCTCATGCCCTGCCCAAATCTACTGAATCAGAAACTCTGGGAGTGGGTCCCAGCCCTCCAAGTTTTAACAAGTCCTCCAGGTAATTCAGATGCATGTTAAATTAGTGGGAGAATAGTTGCCTTATAATAAAATGTAGCCTCTGCCTATTTCTTTAGGCTTCTGTCTTGCCACATGGCCAACTCCTCCATTTTATGGTACTCTAACCATGCAGAACTGTGGTACTAATCATTCTCTAATCTGATTAAGTTTCCTCCTGGCTCAGGGATTTGTAAAAGCTGCTACCTCAGCTTGGGAATACCTACTGCTATTTATTATTCCCCTCACCCCTTGTTTCCCAAGCTTCAGGGACTTCCCGTCTCTTAGAGTTAAAATCTGGATGTGAAGGCAGACTGGGATGTGTGCTCTGACATTATCAACAGAGGCCTCTGGGACTCCAGGACTGGTGAAATGGGAGAGTTCCCTGACCCATTTGAGGGACTTGTGACAGCGGTGTGACTCATTTGCTGTGCACTCAAACCCCTTATAGGAATGGGAGCATACACATGGGCAGGTACAGGAGCTAGGTGAGTGCTTTTGGCCTCCATCCCCACTGTAGCATCTAGGGGTGTGTTACAATTAATGGTCTTTCAGCAGTTGCTGTCTGTGACGGGGTAAGTGTTAAACCAGCTCAGTGGAGAGTCAGGGTGACTGCCTTTTACACCCTGCCCTCCTGGTACCTGGCTCCTTGTCTGGTGTTCATGAAGAATCAAGTCACATGGACTTCCAGGATGGTGAATGCAGGGACTTTATTGAGGGATGGAGGTGGCTCTTAGTGGGATGGATAGGGAGCTGGAAAGGGGATGGAGTGGGAAGGTGATCTTCCCCTGGAGTTTGGCTGTGTGGCCAGTCTCCTCTCTGACCATCTCTAGCTGAACTCCTCTCAATGTTCAGATACTCCTCTTCTCTCCTTCTCTGCCACTCTGCCAGTGGAGCTTGGGGTTTATATGGGCACAGGATAGGGGTGTGGCAGGCCAGGGTGGTCTTGGAAAAGGCAACATTTGGGTGCAAAACCAGGAACGCCTGTTCCCATATAGGGCTGTGAGTCTCCAGGCTTGAGGGTGGGGCCTTTGCCACGGAATTACCTTCTTCTACCCAGTATTTCCCTGCTTCCTGTCTGTATCCCTAGAAACCCATGCAAATATGGGTGAGGCTCTTGCTGTGCTGACTTTCCTGTCTCAAATGAGAGGTGACTTGAAGGAAGAGTGTGTGTGGAAGGGGAGACAGTCATTACAAGGACTTGTCCCTTTTCATTATTTTGTGATAAAGGAAAGCTAAATTAAAATGCAGCCTGTGTTTCAAATGTCATTCTTTGTAATTCTTTTTTTTTTTTTTTTTAAGAGACAGATTCTTATTCTGTTGCTCAGGCTGGATACAATGGTGTGATCACAGCTGAACGTATCCTCAAACTCTGGGCTCAAGTGACATCCCCTGCCTCAGCCTCCCGAGTAGCTGGGACTAAGGGTGTGCACCACCATGCCTGAGCTAGTTTTTAAATTTTTTTTGTGGAGACAGGGTCTTGCCACATTGCCCAGACTAGTCTCAAATGCCTGGCCTCAAGGAATCCTCCTGTCTCAGCCTCCCAAAGTGCTGGGATCATAGGTGTGAGCCACCACCTGACTGCAATTCTTGAACATGTAGTTAGTTCTTGTTAGGCAGATTGGGTTATCAGCTTAGTTGGAAGCTAGAGAACTTCAGGTTGGGTTAGGGGAAAGGAAGAGCAAGGTAATCTGTCTCTGGGCTACCTAACTGGCTCTGTGGTCTCAGTTTATGATTTTACAAGATAGCTCTCACAAAGGCACTGGGCATTCTTAGGACAGATGACACTGTGTCATTCAAACAAACTCCAGGAAAAAGAGGTCTGAATGAAAAAATTTGCATGAAGTAAATTGCTCACTTTTTTGGGATAATTTGCCTCTTTTATGAAGCCAAGCAATCATCTAGACCTAAGACGATGACTTCCAACTGAATCCTCCACTTTGGAAGGATGACTCCACTTCCGTAGGAATGCATTTGCTTACCTGGCTGCACTGTAGAACAAGCCCATCAGTTTTCAATGGTCATTCATCAGACATTTTCAATTTAGTTAATTTCCTGTGGTTTCTACCCAACTTGCTTCAAGTTGGGTAGAAACCACAACAAATTTTTGTTGTCCTTTGGATATTTTTTAGTTCCCTGTAAATATGAGATATACCTATGTTATTAAAACCTGATGGAATTTCTTGGTATTTTTCATGCTGTTTTCAAGTCTGATTGGAAAGTAACCTGAGCCCTGGACCCAAAGTGAGCAAACATTCTTCATAGTTACCGTGACCTGTTAATTTAAGCTGAACTCACAATTTTTCAGTTGTTCCAATGGAGACTCTTACTACAATCACCTAATCTTTCATCTGTGGTATTATCTTGTGAATATTTCAGAATTTTCATGGCAGCATTGTCTATAAAGTATAGAAAAGGAATCATAGGATTCAATGTTTTGAGGCTTCACAGATACTATGTGGCATTTTCCAATTTTTCTTAAAATGTTGCTTTCCGGGATTACTTAACAACAATTCCATTATTTCCTCTTTTTTAAGACTAAAACAGTAAACATCTTCAGTGGTTTCTGATTGTACTGTTAAAGTTCCAATTTTGTGTTTAGATCTTCCGTAGCCTATTTTTTTTGTCAGCTTAATCTATCGGTTACCAAAAGGTTTATTAAGATACCCTACTATGATGGCTGAGTTTTCAATGCCTTCTAGTAATGATTTTAGTTTTGCTTTACATACTTTAAGGCAATGCTGTTAAGAACATACAGGCTCAGACTTGTTATAAAGTTCAAGCTTACTGATAGATATTACCCAGTTTATGCTTAATTATTCTTATAGTTCTGTACATTAGAAGTCTGGCACAGGCTGGGCATAGTGGCTCACACTTACAATCCCAGACCTTTAGGAAGCCAAGGCAGGAGGAGTACTTGAGGCCAGGAGTTGGGACCAGCCTGGGCAACGTAATGAGACCATCTCTACAAAAAATAAAAAAAATCAGCATGGTGATGTGTACTTGTAGTCCCAGCTACTCAGGAGGCTCAGGTGGGAGGATCACTTGAGCCCAGGAGTTCTAGGCTACAGTGAACTAGGGTCATACCATTGCACTCCAGCCTGGGCAACAGAGTGAGACCCTGTCTCCGAAAAGACAAAAAGTTTGGCTGGGTGCTGTGGCTAACGCCTGAAATCCGAGCACTTTGGGAGGCTGAGGTGGGCAGACCACTGGAGGTCAGAAGTTGAAGACCAGTGTAGCCAACATGGTGAAATTCCATATCGCCTACAAAAAATATAAAAATTAGCCTGGTGTGGTGGCAGGTGCCTGTAGTCTTAGCTACTTGCTAGGCTGAGGCAGGAGAATCACTTGAACCTGAGAGGTAAATGTTGCCGTGAGCGGAGATCTCACTACCGCACTCCAGCCTGTGCCACAGAGTGAGACGCTCTCTCTCAAAAAAAAAAAAAAAAAAAAAAGGCGTTCATTTCTGGAGGCTCTAGACTCTAGAGTGGATCTGTTTCTTTGCCCTTTCTGACTTCTAAAGGCCACCTACATTCCTTGGCTCATGGCCCTCTCCTCCATCCTCAGCACCAGCTATGTTGCATCCCCTGTGCTTTTCTCTCATAGGGACACCTTCCTTGGTGATATGGTTTGGCTGTGCCCCCACCTAAATCTCATCTTAAATTGTACTCCCATAATTCCCATAAGTTGTGGGAGAAACCCAGTGGGACATAATTGAATCATGGGGGCAGTTTTCCCCATACTGTTCTCATGGTAGTGAATAAATTTCATGAGATCTGATGGTTTTATCAGGAGTTTCTGCTTTTGTGTCTTTCTCATTCTCTCTTTGCCTGCTGCCATCCATGTAAGATGGACTTACTTGCTCTTCCTTGCCTTCTGCCGTGATTATGAGGCTTCCCCAGCCATGTTGAACTGTAAGTCCAATTAAACCTCTTTCTTTTCCAAATTGCCCAGTCATGGGTATGTCTTTATCAGCAGCATGAAAATAGACTAATACCGTAAATTGGTGCCAGTAGAGAGGGGCACTGCTGAAAAGATACCTGAAAATGTGGAAGGGACTTTGGAAGTAGGTAACAGGCAGAGGTTGGAATAGTTTGGAGGGCTCAGAAGAAGACAGGAAACTGTGGGAAAGCTTGGAACTTCCTAGAGACTGGTTGAATGGTCCCTAGAGATTTATAAAACTTTGAACTTGAGAGAGATGATTTAGGGTATCTGGCAGAAGAAATTGCTAAGCAGCAAAGCATTCAAGAGGTGCCTTGGGTGCTGTTAAAGGCATTCAGTTTTATAAGGGAAGCAGAGCATAAAAGTTCAGAAAAATTTGAATCCTGACAATATGATAGAAAAGCAAAACCCATTTTCTGAGGAGAAATTCAAGCTGGCTACAGAAATTTGCACAATGAGGAGTTGAATGTTAATCCCCAAGACACTGGTGAAAACGCCTCCAGGGCATGTCAGAGGTCTTCATGGCAGCCCCTCCCATCACAGGCCCAGAGGCGTAGGAGAAAATGGTTTTGTGGGCTGGGCCCAGGGTCACTGTGCTAAGCGCAGTCTAGGGACTTGGTGCTCTGTGTCCCAGCCGCTCCAGCCATGACTAAAAGGAGCCAAGGTACAACTTGAGCTGTTGCTTCAGAGAGTAGAAGCCCCATACCTTGGCAGTTTCCATGTGGTGTTGAGCCTGCAGGTGCACAAAAGTCAAGAACTGAGGTTTGGGAACCATTACCTAGACTTCAAAAGACATATGGAAATGTCTGGATGCCCAGGCAAAAGTCTGCTGCAGGGGTGGGGCCCTCATGAAGAACCTCTAATAGGGCAGTGCAGAAGGGAAATGTGGGGCCAGAGCCCTCACACAGAGTCCCTACTGGAGCACTGCCTAGTGGGGCTGTGAGAAGAAGGCCACTGTCCTCCAGACCCAAGAATGGTAGAGCCACCGACAGCTTGTACCATGTGCCTGGAAAAGCCGCAGACACTCAATGCCGGCTCGTGAAAGCAGCTGGAAGGGAGACTGTAGCCTGCAAATCCATGGGACAGAACTGCCCAAGACCATGGGAACCCAACTCTTGTATCAACATGACCTGGATGTGAGACATGGAAGAAAGGAGATCATTTTGGAGCTCTAAGATTTGACTGCACCACTGGATTTCAGACTTGTCTAAGGCCTGCAGCTGCTTTGTTTTGGCCAATTTCTCCCATTTGGAATGGTTATATTTACCCAATGTCTGTACCCCCATTTTATCTAGAAAATAGCTAGCTTGCTTTTGATTTTACAGGCTCATAGGTGGAAGGGACTTGGCTTGTCTTAGATGAGACTTTGGACTGTGGACTTTTGAGTTAATGCTGAAATAAGACTTTGGGGGACTGTTGAAAACGCATGATTGGTTTTGAAATGTGAGGACATGAGATTTTGTAGGGGCCAGAAGTGGAATGATATGGTTTGGCTCTGTGTCCCCACCCAAATCTCATCTTGAATTGTATTTTTATAATCCCCATGTGTTGTGGGAGGGACCCAGTGGGAGATAATTGAATCATGGGGGCAGTTTCCTTTAAACTTTTCTCATAGTAGTGAATAAGTCTCATGAGATCTGTGGTTTTATCAAGGGTTTCCATTTTTTCATCTTCCTCATTCTCTCTTTGCCTGCTGCCACCCATGTAAGTTGTGACTTGCTCCTCCTTGCCTCCTGCTATGATTGTGAGGCCTCCCCAGCCATGTTGAACTGTAAGTCCAATTAAACCTCTTTCTTTTGTAAATTGTCCAGTCTTGTGTATGAATTTATCAGCAGTGTGAAAACAGACTAATACACTCACACAGTCTTCCTTCTACAGCCCTTTCCTGCTTTCAGGACTCTGTGATTCCATTGGCTGACCTTGATAACCCAGGGCAATCCCCCTATTTTAGGGTCAGGAGGTTAGCAGCCTTCATTCTGTTTGCAATTTTAGTTCCTTTTTGCCATGTAACCTAACATAACCACAGGTCCTGGAGACTGGGATATGGACCCATTTGGTGAAGGGTGTTATTCTGTCCACTGAACAGTTATAATCATTTATTTTTTTTAATGTTTGAGCAGTAATCTATTTTTAACCTCTCTCCTTCCTTCCTTCCATCCATCTATCCATCCATCAATGAAAAACTCTTTTAATGTAGAATTTAGTCAGTCTACATGTATTCTGATTACACATTTCTTACAGGTCTGTTTCTACCATCTACCTTTTTTTGTACTTTTTCTTTGCTGCATTAAGAAATTTTTCCTTTCCTCTTTGCTGGTTTAGACGCTACACATTTTATTTCTATTCTTTTGGTAGTGATTACTCTTACAATTTAACACACATCCTGGATATTAAGAAGACTGAAGTTAATCACTCTCTTGATCTTCTTCCTACACATACAAGACCATTTTACCTTCAATCCTCTCACCCCAGACCCCTGTCTGAAATGCAGTTGTTCTCTGGCATAAATTTTAGTCCCCATGTTAGTTTGCTAGGGCTGCTGTAAAAAGGTACCACAAACTGGGTGGCTGAAACAACAGAAATGTTTTGTCTCACAGTTCTGGAGGATGGAAGTCCAAGGTCAGGACTGGGTTGTTGCTCCTGAAGGCTGTGAGAGGAAATCTGTCCCATGCCCCTCACCGGCTCTTAGCGGTTTTCTGGCCCTCTTGGTTTGTAGATGCATTGCTCCCATCTTTGCCTTCATCTTCACATGGGATTCTCCCTGTGAGGGTGTCTCTGTGTCCACAGTTTCTCTTTTTATGAGGACGCCAGCCATTTTGGATGAGGGCTCACCTTAATGACTTCATTTTAGCTGAACTATTATATCTACAATGACCCTATTTCCAAATTAGGTCATATTCTGACGTCCTGGAGGTTAGCACTTTAAACATATCAAGTTTTGGGGGATATGGTTCAGCTTATGATATCTCCATATGTTGTTTTTACAGACTTCAAATTAACCATTATGTTTAGATTTACTCATTTACTTACCCAATATTTTGCTCACCATTGCTTTCTGTAGCTTACTCTTTACTTATGGGTTCAATTTTCCTCTACCTCAAGTATATCTAGTTTTGATTTGCTTGCAAATGTCTTTATTTATTTTGTATCTACTCTTTTATGACATTTTAGTTAAATCTAGAATTCCAGATTGACATTTATTTTTGTTTAGCACTTTGAAAATATTATTTCAGTCTTCTAGTTTCTTTTGTTACTGTTGTGAAGTCTGAAGTTCATCTTTTTTTTTTTTTTCCCCCAAGAGAAGGTCTTGCTCTGTCACCCAGGCTGGAGTGTAATGGCAGGATCATAGCTCACTGCAGCCTTGAATTCCTGGACTCAAGCAATTCTCTCACCTCAGCCTCCTGAGTAGCTGGGACCACAGGTTTGTGCCATTACACCTGGCTATTTTTTTTTTTAATTTTATTTTTGTAGAGACAGGGTTTTATCATGTTGCTCAGGCTAGTCTTGAACTCCTGGACTCAAGTGATCCTCCCACCTTGACCTCCCAAAGTGCTGGGTGTGAGCCACCGCACCTGGACAGTCTGAAATTAATCCTATTGTGATTTCTTTGTAGATGACATTTCTTTGTAGAGGATATTTAATTCATTCATTTTTTTTGGATGGCGTTAAAGCGCTATTGTTTGCTGCAGTTAAACCACATTGTGTCTAGATGTGGATTTATTTTAATTTATTTTCCAAAAGATTCATTGTTGTCCTGAGTCTACAGAATCATGCCTTTGGTCATTTCCAGAAAAATCTCAGCCTTATGTCTTAGAATGTTGCTTTTGTCCTGTTTTCTTTTCTTTTTTGTTTTGAGTCTGAGTTTTTCTCTTGTTGTTCAGGCTGGAGTGCAGTGGCGCCGTCTTGGCTCCGTGCAACCTCCGCCTCCCGGGTTCGAGTGATTCTCCTGCTTCAGCCTCCTGGGTAGCTGGGATTACAGGAGCCTGAGGGTGGCATCCTTTACTATCTTGACTTATTTCACCATAAATTAGTGTGACTCGCTTTTTAGCTGTATAAAAATGAAGCCATGCTCTATTTCTTTCACTCAACATTATGTTAGTGAAATTCATCCATGCTGTATGTATTGTAATTTATTCATTTTTATTGCAGCACAGTTCTCCGTTGTATGAATTCCACCTAGAACTTTCATTAGAAACGTGTTGGACCTTCTCTCCTGTCCTCCGTATCGCTTAACTTCTCTTTCATATTTTCCATCTTTTAATTCTCTGTGCTTCATGCTATGTAAATTCCTCAGCTCTTCCTTCATGTTCACTGAGTCTCTACTCAGCTACCTCAAATTTGTGGCTTAATCCATCAATTGAATTTTTTATTTCAATGACAATCTTTTTTCATATATTTAAAAGTTCTATTTGACCTCTCCCTTAAAATATACTTGCTCTGTTTTCAGAATGTTTATCTATATGTTTAATTTTTAAATTTTGTTTTTAAAATTAATCAAATATATTTATTTATACTCAGATGGCTCTGTTAAATGAAACTCTAGAGGATCTAATCTAAACCTTTAGAGGATAGTTGTTGTATATGCAGATTTTTGTTCTTGGTACATTTTTTTTTTTTCTTGTGAATTTTACAATCTTGAATCGAGAGCTGATTTTCCAGTGGGATGTTACATCTGGGACTACAGTGCAGTCTTGGTGGAGGAATGCTCTTTGGAAAGGTTTTATGTAATTTTCTTCCTGGACCCTCAAAGGTATCATAAGATTGGGCTAGCTTTTCTATTAATTTGTTGGATTTCTTGGGTTAAAGTTCTCTGGAGTATGTAGGTTTTTATGTATGTGTATATATACTCTAACGTATATATACACACACATATACATGTGTACATATATATGTATATTGGAATTGAGTAAGGTGCAAGTGTTTGTTCTGAATCCTCAGGGGATATTTACCCTTCCCCTTCAGAATCCAATAATGAGACAGACAACAACCTTTACCCAATAAACTATTGTGATCCGGAGAAATTTTAAAAGTGATACAGTACAGGGATTTACACGACCAGGGCACTGGACTCCAAGACAAAAGAAGTGAACGCTGAAACCCAAGAATGAGTCTGAAGACTGGGATGGTAGAGAGTCTTGTTGGAGGAATGGGGCAGAGAGAACCTACACATTAAGCAAGGATTGGGAACAGGATATCAGAGGGCAGAACAACCTATGAGCAGGTGAAGTGGAAAGGGAGGTTCTGGGGCTAATTTTCATTTCTGTGAGCACTCGCACTGGGATCACATTCGAATCCTCTGTATGCCAGGCTGGAGCCCTTCCTTGGACTGGGCCAGGTTCTTAACTGCACAGAATCTGGCCAGTCTGCATTTGCAAAATTTTGAATTATAGGAAGTTGTCTTCAGCACCGTCCTTTTGTCTGTTCTGTCATTTCCCACCCCACTTGCTAGAGTGGCTCTCTTCTGCCGCCAATTCAATGCCTCCCGGACAAGGGTCTTCACCTCCACTGCCTATGGGGAGTGGTTGAAGAGGCAGCCAACATAAATTAAGAAAACCAGACGGGATGGTGACTTTAGAGACGCAGAGCTCCGGGGGATGGGCTCCTCTACTCCAGCTTATTGGTGTTAAGTTCCAGCATTACCTGGGTTAAAAATTTGGATTAAAAAAAAAAAAATCTAAAAATATTGGCAACTCATTAAATTTAAAAATGTGCTTTGCTCACCAAAAACACACCTGTGGCCACATATGGCCTGCAGGCCACTGGTTTCCAGCCTCTGCTCTGAGCTGCCTTTCAGAACCTTCCTGGGGCCTAATCCCCTCATTCCATGGCAGCCCCCCTTCCCTCCAGGCCTGCTTGTCAAATAATGCCTCTCACTGTCCACATCGTCTGCACTCTCAATTCCCCACCACACTCCCCATTCCTTGAGTGACCACGTTCGAACATATTCCTACTGATGGTGAGTTCTCACAAAGTATGTCGGACCGAATCATAGCGTGTAACGTCAGCGGGGAAACCCAGGGAAGAGGATTTTGTCTGATGTAAGCCGGGTGGGGTGTCAACGAAGTGTGTCCTTCGCAGCCACCCGCTCATGATCCTGCCTCTCCACTGACCAGCTGAGTGATCCTGTCAAGAGGCTTCATCTCTCGAAGCCCTGGTTTTCTTACGTGCACAGTCTGGATAATCATCCCTGGCAGGGTTGTTGTAAAGCTATTTTAATTTCTGTTGTTTACTCAATGCTTATTTTTGCTCAGATTATAAGAATCCTGCAGTTGACGGGGCTGTTAGAAATCACCTGTCAGTCCCCTCACCATGCAGATGTAGAAATGAAAGGGTTTGGTTCAAGGAATTAACCCAAGGTCTCAGCTAGTCAAATTGAGAATCGGTTTGCAAAAAATGTTTTAATGATATATTTTATGGTAGAATTGGTTATAATATCCCATAACTCATCCATGCAGCAATATGAATTAATTATTAAAGCAGGACGATTGCTCCAAAATCAATTAAAGTATTGGGGAGAGAAACCAGGTGCTCACATTTCTTTCATTTATTATCTGTACAACAGTCAATCTTCCTAAGCCTCAGGTCGGCATTAAGAAAAGGAATTGTGGTAACTTCTTTGCCATCTGAGTATACTGAGTGCTACTGATGTGTTCTTTCACAAACTTGGAGCACACACATGGTTTCATCATCTCTTAAAAAATGAAAAGTGGCCGGGCAAGGTGGCTCACAACTGTTATCCCAGCACGTTAGGAGGCCGAGGCGGGTGGATCACAAGGTCAGGAGTTCAACCCCATCTCTACTAAAAATACAAAAAAATTAGCCGGTCGTGGTAGCATGCGCCTGTAATCCCAGCATGTTGGGAGACTGAGGCGGGTGGATCACTTGAGCAAAGGAGTTTGAGACCAGCCTGGCCAATGTGATGAAATCTCATCTCCACTAAAAATTAAAAAAAAAAAATTAGCCAGGTGTGATGGCATGCACCTGTAATCCCAGCTACTTGGGAGGCTGAGGCAGGAGACTCACTTGAACCCGGGAGGCAGAGGTTGCAGTGAGCTGAGTTGGCACCACTGCACTGCAGCCTGGGTGAAAAAGTGAGACGCTTGGCTCAAAAAAAAAAAAATTAAAAAATAAAAAAATCAAAACAACAAAAACTAACCCAAGATCATTATTAAAACATTTTTTTTAGAGGCGAGGTCTGTCTGTTGCCCAGGTTGGCCTCGAATGCCGGGGCTCAGGCAGTCCTCCTTCCTTAGCCTCACAAGTGGCTGGGATGACAAGGCCACACCACCACACCCAGCCCCGAGGTCATTCTTGACCAGCAGTAAGGCCAATATCTCCTTCTTAGGGCTACCCGTTTTCCCCAACTGTTTAAAAACCTGAGGCTTATAGCGAATAAGGTGGGGGTTGGTAGGAGTCTTGTCGTTGCCACGGCTCCTCCTCGCCACACCGCGTCATTGTCTGTGCCAACCCCAAGCCCCCAGAGACTTTCTACAAGTTCGGGAGGAACGGCCGCCTGGGCACGCACAGTCCTGTGGACGCTCGGTTGTGGCACGTGAAACCTGGGCGAGATCTCAGCTCGCACTTGCTTCTCTGAGCCGCACGTCCACTGTCCCAAGTGGTGGCCCTGGTGGGGGGACGCCGGTCCCGCGCCGTCTGACAGAGGATGCTGACCTGACGCGGGCTGAGCTCCGTGCTCATGACCGCGAATCTCGGCGGGAGGACCCAGCCCCTGCCTTCCTTGCGCTCCTGAGCGCACAGCTTTCCGAGCTCAGCTGTTTCTACTCTTCCGGCGGCCCTTCCAGGACGCAAGAGGCACCTGGGAGCACCTGTGTCATCTCTTCCTCCTCTCAGGGGAACCACAAACATCACCGTCAGAATGCCGAGGGCTTGAGTTCTGCCCCTTGGGTAATTTCTAGGGCCAACTGCCCTCCCCCCAGGGGCCTGAACCTCAGGAAGGCCTTCCCCTGAGTGCTGTTGGGACTTGCCCTGTGGAAGTTGATACAAGTAACTTGCAGAGCATGCTATGACTGAGCAAAACCAAAAAACCCAATGCAAATTAAAGTTCCCTAGAGTCCTCTTGATGCATGTAGACATCATATTGTAGTAGGCATTTTAAAAAAATCTGCAGTGAATGCTCTAAATCAGAGGGAATGCGAAATCAGCTGGTGGCTTCAGAACCCTCCAAGGAGCCGGACCTTCCAGGATACCCTGAAATCCTTTTTTGGCTAGACGGGCTCCAGCTGGCTCTCATTTGCATGTGAAATTGAGGGTGCTTCAACATCCTCCGAGCCAGGATGCGCAACTCTCAGTTGGCCTCCCTTGTCACCGAGAAACGGGGGCCCAGCCTGGGGTCAGGGCCTGGAATTGCTTCCCCTGGGACTCGGCCAGGCCTTCCGAGTTAGCCTTAGTGCTTTCTTCCAACAGAATTGAGCAGCCCCCCAGAGCCAGTCCCAGTGCCAGAATCCAGACAACCACTAGATCCATGGCAGATTACTACAAACGACGGAGGTGAATTTTCTTTGTTTCGAATTCTAGCAAGATTGACCATTTAAGAAAAAAAAAAAAAAAAAACCAAACATCAGAGCTCAGTGAAATCAAACCAAGGATTAAGTGAAAACATCAGCAAACAAAATCGATACATCAGTAACTTAACGAACCTTTGAGTCCTGCTGCCTGGAGTGCTTTGCCAAGTGACGTAAGGGTCAATGACTTCTGATGCAGAAGAAAAGTTGGGAATGATTTTCCTTAGCGGGAACTCGTTTATTTTGCGTGTGCGCGGACAGTGAAGGGCTGAAAGCGATGCTATATCGCCCCCTAGTGCTAAATACACGAATATTATCTATGCTGCTTGGGCTCCAAGATTGCCACCGCCTTCTCCAAATAAAGCCAATCAATGCACTTTGATGAAATCTAACGGCAACAAATCACCTGTGACGAATACTGAACACAATTATTCCAAGACTTTCCATGCCTTCTATTTTATTTTAGTTTTTATTTCTCATCTTAAACTTTTGTTAAAATATATTTGACTGATTAAAGCAAACATAGTTACCATGTCTAATATATGTGGAAATAAAATTATTGGTAAGAACAGCACAAAGATCAGAAGGCACAGATTGCATTAT
Source organism: Sapajus apella (assembly GCF_009761245.1). NCBI lineage: Eukaryota > Metazoa > Chordata > Mammalia > Primates > Cebidae > Sapajus > Sapajus apella. Next base: position 43,552,491 of record NW_022436949.1, on the reverse strand, counting down.
CTTGTTGTAATGTTCATATATTATACATGAATACATAACATACCAAGGAAATGATGCCAGGAAAGCATATCTAAAAGAATATTATAATTGTGAAGTATTCTTTTTTAAATTTTAATTTTTCCAGATTTATTAAGGTATAGACAAGTGAAATTGTATATATTTATGGTGTAACATTCAATGTTTTGTGATTAAATCAAACTAACATATCCGTCTCCTCACATACTTATGCTTCTTTCTGTGGTGTGAGCATTTAAGATCGAATCTTTTAGCGTCCCCCGCCTTTTCCTTTGAGATAGAACCTCCCCTCTTGCCCAGGCTGGAGTGCAGTGGCACAATCTTGGCTCACTGCAACCTCTGTCTCCCAGGTTCCAGCAATTCTTCTGTCTTAGACTCTCGAGTAGCTGGAAATGCAGGCGCCCAGCGCCGTTCCTGGCTAATTTTTCTATTTTTAGTGTCGACGGGTTTTCACCATGTTGGCCAGGCTGGTCTTGAACTCCTGACCTCAAGTGATCTGCCTACCCTGGCTTCCCAAAGTGCTCTGATTACAGGCATGAGCCACCGCACCTGGCCGGCAATTTTCAAGTATACATTGCTATTATTAATAATTATTAACTATAGCCACCACGCTGTATAATAGCTCTCCAGAATTTATTCCTCTGGTCTAACTAAAACTTGGTACTCTTTAACCAACACCTTCCCATTTCTTAGTCCTGTGACTCATCGCAAATCAAACGACAAAAATCCGTGAAGAGTAGATCGCAAACTTTCCTAAAAATTCCCAGTGGACTCTTTCTCCCAAAAAACCCTAATTGTTGCTTTCTTTCTCCCAAAACAAGAGAAGGGTGGGGCTTTCTGAACTGGCTTGGGGCACTCTCCCTGCTGCTGGTCCAGAGACTTTTCTCTCCTGGCTTATTTCACTTAACATTTTATTATGTCCTCCAGGCTCACCCATGTTGTTGAAATTGTTGCAACACACAAGATTTCCTTTTTTTCAGTGGCTGCATAGTATTTCATTGTGTATTTACACCATGTTTTCTTTATCCGCTCTTCTGTTGCTGGACACTTAGGCTGATTCCCTATTTTGGCTACTGTGAGTAATGCTGCAGTAAACCCTGGCATGTAGGTATCTCTTTGACATGCTGATTTCATATCTTTTGGGCATACAGCAAGTATTGGGACTGCTGGATCATATGCTAGTTCTATTTTTAATTTTTGGGGAACCTCCATGCTGTTTTCCATACTGGCTTTGCCTGTTTATGTTCTCACCAACAGTGTACATCCTTGCCAACACCTGTTATCGTTTGATTTTTTTGATAACAGCCATACTCACAGGTGTGGGGTAATACCTCATTGTGGTTTTAACTACTTGCATTTCCCTGACAATTCATGGTGTTGAGTATTTTTTTTTTCACATGCCTACCTTCTAATTTCAATGTCTTATTTGCACTGATCATGGAAAAGGAGTAAGAGGATCTGGGGAACTCACAATATATTTGGGAAGTTGGATTGCATGAGAAATGCAGGAAGTGAGCAAGAGGACAGAAAAGTCTGGATGAGCAGGAGGGACACTGCCCGGGGCCAGCTCAGAAAGCCCCACCCTTGTCTTGTTTTTGGAGGAAGAAAGCAGCAATTCCAGTCTGCAGGCAGAGACAGTCTAAAGGGAATTTTTAGGAACTTTTGCTATTTACTTTTCAAGGATTTTTGTCGTTTGACTTTCAATGAGTCATAGGACTAAGCTAGATCTTAAATCAGTAGCAAACAGGCCACATTTCATTGGGGTTACACATTAAAATATGACATTTCATGCTGTTTCGATATTTTTGGTAGCTGCGTGAGTGAAGGACTAGAAGGGATAATCGTGTCGGAAGAACAGTGGGATTCATTTATAAACACTGACGAATATCTACTGGGCCTTCCTTATGTGCCAAGCACCTTCCTAATTGTGCCCTAATGGAAGAGAAAATGGAGGTATCATGCACTTCTGGGAGAAGTGGGGAGTGAAATGAGATGGAAAGAAGGTTAACTGAGGTGACAAGGCCAGTGACGGAAGTAGAAAGTTAATGAGCCAGGAGCCCATATAATGGATCCCTGGCCAGTATCTGCTTCCTCCCTTCTCTGGGGCACTGCGTGATGTCACACCACTGCAGGCCAGGACCATTTTTTTTGAAAAGCAATGTGAGTTTCTTTTCATGAGATTTGCAAATAGATGTCATATTTAAGTCAAATAAGCTGATTTTTTCCCCCATGGAACTGTATTATTAGTAAATATGAAATACGACTGTTGTGTAGCTCTGTGCCAACTTTCCAGCAATTTAGTAGTTTCTGAATGGCTATTATACTGCCCATTCATTTTTCCACCCATTCACACATCCACCCACTCATCCACCCATCAGCCCATACATCTATTCATCCATCCATCCATTCATCTACCCACCCACCCATTCTTTCATCCACCTATTTATCTGCCCACCCATCAATCCCATCCACTCATCTTTCTATCCGCCCATCCACCCACCTGCCCACCCATCCACTCATTTACGCATCCACCAATCCACCCAACATTCATCTAACCATCCATCCATCCACCCATTTTCCATCCAATCATCTAACCATCCATGCACTCAACCATCCATCTCTCCAGCCACCCATTCACTCATCCACCCACCCACTTATCCATCCATCCATCCATCCATGTATCTTCTATTCTTCAAGTATTCAAGTATGAGTCAGGCAGTCTGTTAAACATTAGATATTTACTGGTGCTCAGTGCTTAGGAGACACGGGGCAGTTTCTCATGGTTATTTAGCACCATCCCCCAATGCTGTTCTAATGATAGTGAGGGAGTAAATTATCATGAGATCTGGTTGTTCAAAGTATGTAACACCTTCCCCCCATCTTGGTCCTGCTTCTGTCATGAAAGACGCCTGCTTCTGCTGTGCCTTCTACCATAAGCAAAAGCTCCCTGAAGCCTCAATAGAAGCAGATGCTGCCTTGTTTCCTGTACAGCCTGTGGAACTGTGAGCCAATTAAACCTCTTTTCTTTATAAATTACCCAATCTCAGGTATTGCTTTATAGCAATGTGAGAACAGAACTTTCGTCCATTGCTTAACTGCTGTGAACCTTGGTTTGGTATCTAAAAAGCAGTGATAACAATACTTCTTTGCAAGGACTCCATGAGGCAGTATCCTCATAGATTTCTTTGCTCGTAATATAACATCTGCAACACAGTAGGTGCTTGTAATAGTTTCTACTGCTGCTGTAACAAATTATTACCTAGTTGCTTGAAACAACACAAATTGATTGCCTTATATTTCTGTAATTTAGAAGTTCCACGCTTGGTTTAGTTAGAAGTCTTCACTTGGCTCAAACTCATGTGTTGACAGGGCTGTGTTCTCTTCTGGGAAGTCCAGAGGTGAATCAGCTTCCTTGCCTTTTCCAGCTTCTAGAGTCTGCTCACGCTCCTTGGTTCGTGACCCCTCCTCCATCTTCAAAGCCAGCAACATCGCCTGTCTCTGACTTTCCTCTCTGGTCACATCCTCCTCTGACTCTCTTTTGATTCCTTGTCTGCTTGTAAATGGATTACACTGGGCACACTCAGATAGTATAGGATAATCTATTTTAAAGTGAGCTGATTAGCAACCTTACTTCCAGCTGCAACACAATTCCCCTTTTCTATGGGATATGGTTTGGCTCTGTCTCCCCAGCCAATCTCATCTCCAATTATAATCCCCACGTGTGGAGGGAGGGAGGTGACTGGATCACCGGGTGGTTTCTCCCATGCAGTTTTTCTGATAGTGAGTGAGCTCTCAGGCAATCTGAGGGGTTTCAAAGCATCTGACATTTCTCCCTCCTGCCGTCCTGTGAAGAAGGTACCTTGCTTCCCCATTGCCTTCCACCATGATTGTCAGTTTTCTGAGGCCTCCCAGCCACGTGGAACTGTGAGTCAGTTAAACTCGTTCCTTTATAAATTACCCAGTCTTAGGTAGTATCTTTATAGCAGTGTGAAAATGGACTGATACGCTGTGTTACCTGACGTATTTCCAGGTTCTGGGGATTAGGATGTGGACATCTCTGGGAAGGTCATTATTCTGCCTGTCACAGTGCTCAATTAAGATAATTCATTATGATTATCATTTAGATATTCAGAAACTAAGCCATGTCTGACTGGTTTCAATAGTCTGCTGTTCTGGACGTGCCCTGATTTGGGTCGAGGCTACGTTCCTTTTTCTCTCTAGCCATAATCTATCACCTAAAGAGAGCTGAGTTTTGTGTGTGTGTGTGTGGGATGGAGTCTTACTCTGTCGCCCAGGCTGAAGTACAGTGGCATGATCTTGGCTCACTGCAACCTCCGCCTCCTGGGTTCAAGCGATTCTCCTGCCTCAGCTTCCTGAGTAGCTGGGATTATAGGCGCTCGTCACCACACCTGGCTAATTGTTGTATTTTTAGTAGAGATGGGGTTTCACTATGTTGGTCAGGCTGGTCTCAACCTCCTGACCTTGTGATCCACTCGCCTTGGCCTCCCAAAGTGTTGGGATTACAGGCGGGAGCCACCGCACCCAGCCAGAGCTGAGTTCTAAGAAGCCTTCAGTTTTTTTTTAATTGCTAGACAGAAACTTGCATGTTTAGGCCCATTTCTCACCCTGGACACTTCACTTACTGCCAAAGATCATCCTGAAATCTTTAGCTCAACAAAGTTGCCTCATCCAGCGATCTTTTCTAGGCAGCCCTGTGGCATTTGTACCAGGGAAGAGGTTTGGGCATGTTCTGGTTATCTACTGCAATGTAGCAAGTCACACTAACTTAAATGGCTTTATCAACAGCCATTTTATTCTATCTCATGATTCTGTGAGTCACAGATTTGGGCAGGGCTCCTGGATGATTATTTTCTCTACATGGTTATCGACCGAGTCAATACTGATCAGTCTGTACTGATCTGCAGTCAGAGGGGCTGGTCTGGAGGGGCCAGGGTGGCTTCCCTCACATGTCTAGTGATGACAGCAGTGGCTGGAGGCTGGGCTCGGTGGGGACTGTTGACCCATCATGGCCTCTCAAGCATGGAGGCTGCAGGTAGTTAGAGTTCATACAGGCAGTTCAGGGCTCCCAAAGAGGATGCTGTTGTGAGGAGCAGGTGGAAGCTGCATGGCTTTGTAGGCTGGAGGGACTTTTAAGCTACCCAAGGTCCAGTTCCCTGCTCTCTTCTGGCTTCTGTAGTGACGCATCCACCCAGATTCTACAGCACAGACTGTAGACCCCAGATGTCATCATGAATGATATTGGAGACTTTGAAGCCATGTTTAAAAGCCACCCGAAGGCGCTACTGAGTGTTTGGGCATTGTTAGGGAGGCAAGGGGAGGCATGGGTCATTCTAGTGCGGGCTAAATAGTGGTTCTTGAGTTTTTTTTTTTTTTTTTTTTTTTTTTTAAAAGGGAGACACAGAGATGGATATTCTTTTAAATTTTGATAAGAACTGAAAAGCTTATTTTTAGAAAAATGTCCAATACATGCACCTGTGTGCACATCCACACAACTTGATATATCATTTCCAGAGGCCCACGGATCTGAACAGAACCCACCCATGGACCCTAGGGCGAGACTTCCTGGGTCCAGGTAGACCTGACAGCCTTTCTGAGGGAAGGGGACATATGTGTAGGCTGACATCTGGTGGTTATTTTAGAAAATTTCTGGCTCCTGGCTTTGGCTAGGATGTGAGGTCACCTACTGTGGTACTGTGCTGTGAAACACAGAAGGAGAAGGAGGAACAGGTGTGGGCTGTGTGTGTGTGTGAGAGAGAGAGGGAGAGAGAGAGAGAAAGAGAGAGAGAAAGAGAGAATAGTGGCTGGGACACATATTGAACTTGGGTCTGAGAGCCATCCTGGTGAGTTTTTGGGGGCTAATCAGTGGATTCTGTGTGCATTAAGTCCGGAAAATCGTACACTGGGGGATTTCAGGCAGAGGATCACTGCTGAAGCTTCTTCTGGCTGGGGAATGGTCCAGAGAGTTTTTTAAAACAGTGAGGAAATAGGTCTACAACAGTCAGCTTAAAGTCATTCCTAAGTAACGGCAGGACTGGGATGAGAGCCCTTGACCTCATGCAGGAAGCTAAGTGCTCTTCCTGCTGTCGGGGAGCCTTGTTATGCTTCATTTTGGAGGTCACTGAAGGTTTCAGGGAGGGAAGGACAGCTCCATCTCAGCCTTACAGGGCTGCCTACCCATGGAAAACAGCATCTGTTGTTTTGGCCGGCCCAGGGCCATTCCCCTTTTCTTCTGGACCAGCTCACAGATTTTCCTTTGAGGAAAGAGCCCTTCTTCCCTTCTCAATTCACGAGGTTCAGGAAAGATGAACCTCATCTGCTGAAGTTAGGGGTGGGCGTGTTGCCCATCCCTGGCCACAGTGAGTGATTGAAAGATGGGCTTGCGAGTGTCCTGCCCAAGAATTGGAGACACTCTTTCTACTGGGGTTGCAAACTAGCCAAGGTAAGTCTGAAAGGGACCACAGTGTGAATGATATGCAAATGAAGCCAGCCTAGAGAAGACCAGTGGTGAGAGACAGAGTGTGAGGCCCCAGGTCCTGACGTTCTTTTGGGAGCCGCTGAATTTGTTGTGTCTGAAGCTGGTGATACCCCTGGACTTTATAATTGTTTCAAGAGCCAATCAGTTCTCTATTTTGACTAAGTCAGTTTAATTGAGTGTCTGTCCGTTGCACCTGAGGGAGTACTGCCCCAAATACAAAGTGTCTCAGTTTGATAACTTAGGTGATTGGCATTGCATTAACATGACCTCAAGGACTAATTTAGTTTACTACATGGTCCAGTTAGCATTGCTGAGAAAGCTATGCTCCTTGAACATCTCTAATAAAAGTAGGATTCTGAGAAAGCAAAAATGTCTACCTACAGACAGTTTTTATTGCTAGCAGAACAATGCAGTGGTTTTCCTGCTGATAAGGGATCGGCAGTGCCCTCTCTATATACAAATAACTAAATGCCCTGGAAAGAATATAGGTGGTATGTTTAAAATAACAATACTGTGTGTTTTCAAATGAAAATGATTTTGACACATTTGCCAACATCCTGAATTGCACTGAAATAATTTTGTGATTAAACTTCAGGGAATACTGAAATAATCCAATAACAAAAAGCAAATGAATTACGGACCAAATACATTGTGTTAAATCGTAGTGAGCTTTTAAAGGGGAGTAGAGGTGGCATCAAAATATTTCTCTTTTTTGAGATGGAGTCTTGCTCTGTTGCCCAGGCTGGAGTGCAGTGGCACAGTCTCAGCTCACTGCAACCTCTGCCTCCTGGGTTCAAGCCATTCTGCTGCCTCAGCCTCTCAAGCATTTGGGACTACAGGCATGAGCCACTACGCATGGCTAATTTTTGTATTTTTAGTAGAGATGGGGTTTTGCCATGTTGGCCAGGCTGGTCTTGAACTCCTGGCCTCAAGTGATCCACCTGCCTTGGCCTCCTATAATGCTGAGATTAGAGGTATGAGCCACTGAGCCTGGCAAAATCTTTTGAAAGGAAGGACATTTAACTCTGAGAAATAGTATGACAGTAACTGATTTCCCTGCAAAGTAATTGCAACAAAAAATGAAAATCTTTCAACCTGTTTCGTATGAACAGTGCTTAAATGAGTACTAATCTGATTTCAGAATTTTGTTATTTTGAAACAATTTATGACAGAACCAATTTCAGTTATGCATTTCAATACAATATGGTGTAGCAAACGTATTAAACTTATGACACACAGGAGGTGTGAATGTGTTCTATGAATAAATTTGAAATTTGTCTGCTTGATCTGAAGACAGATTGGGATATATGTCAATAACATGAGGGAGAAATTTCTCCCTGGCCTCATCATCAAATAATATTTTTTCATTTATCTTTTCAGGCTGTGAAGGCTGTCAATTCTGACAGACTTTTAAAGATCAATATTTCATATGGAGTTGAAATTGAGGTCCTGAAATGATTACATTCTCAAACTTTTCAGAATCATTAGGATTAGGAGTGTGTTAAAACAGGATATAACTTAGACCTGTGTTTAAGGAGATTAAATTTACTTATAAAATAATCTCAAAGACCAAAGTATTGCTGAATCAAACCTCTCAGATCTCACCGTAACAGTCTTTTTTATTTTCCAACTATAGATAAGTAGTAGCCCCTCAAGGACTTGAATGACAGGTACACACAAAGTTTATGTATGAGCTTAGAAGTCACATTTGATGTAGTGTTAATGACAATGTTGGAATAATAATATCCAGAACATCTTATGGCCTGACTTGACTTTGGAGTGCCTTAAAAGACAATGGTCATTGTAGCTTTATATCATCAATCATGCTTACTTTAAGCTGACATGAAACACAGTGCTCATTCTCCTTCTCCAAATAATCATAAAATGAAGGCTGAACTCTACACAGTGTCTGAGTTTTCAGGCATATTGACCATATTTCTTCAACACTTGAGCAAGTTGATTAGATTTTTTGTCAATCTTTCTTTTTTTGGAGAGGCAGTTTTGCTCTTGTTGCCCAGGCTGGAGTGGTGCAATGGCACGATCTCAGCTCACTGCAACCTCTACCTCCCGGGTTCAAGCGATTCTCCTGCCTCAGCCTCCTGAGTAGCTGGGATTATAGGCATGCACCACCACGTCCAGCTAATTTTGTATTTTTGGTAGAGACGGGGTTTCTCCACATTGGTTAGGCTGGTCTTGAACTCCTGACCTCAGGTGAGCAGCCCACCTCGACCTCCCAAGGTGCTGGGATTACAGGTGTGAGCCACCATGCCTGGTAATCAATCATTGTTTATATTATTTTTTGCTACGGCACACAGTGTGAGTTATAATTTGATTCATTTACTTAATCAACATTTATTGGGCAGCCATCGGACAGGACACTGAGATCTCACAGAGCTCACAACTTAATGAAAAGGCAGACAGATAAACTTGCAATGACAGCCCAGTTTCAAGAGTGCTGCATGGAATGGGAGGCCATATTGAGAAATAGCTAATGTCCAAAGTCAAGGCTCAAAATCTCTCCATGCCTCTGTGTTCCCATCTGTAACATGGGGATAATAACCCTCTCAAAGAATTATGGCGCTGGTGAACTGTTGAATATGACCACCCACAATTTCTGAATTTATCTTTCAGGTTTAGTTCATAGAAACACTGAATCTATCAACCTATCCACCAATATCTAGCACTGTCTTTCTGCCAATTTCAAATTCTTGATGAAGGAATTGATTAGTTCAATTTAGTTAGGTGACTTCTCTTGGTCTGGTGATCTGTGGCTACCAGAAGCCCACCCCTACTGTGTTGTGGATTAATGAGTGAGTTTCATTGAGAAATAGACAAGACAAATAGAAAATCCAAGCCTTGTCTATTATTCCTACATGCAGATTTTGTTGCAGGTTTTTTGTTGCAGGCTTTTGTTGTAGGTTTTGTTGATTAGCAAAATGCCAATAAATCTGAAAGTCTTATTGGATTAATCATTTATTGGCGGTGTGGCTCACGCCTGTAATCCCAATGTTTTGGGAGGCCAAGGCAGGCAGATCACTTGAGGTCAGGAGTTCAAGACCAGCCTGACTACCATGATGAAAACCTGTCTCTACTGAAAATACAAAAATTAGCTGGGCATGGTGGCGGGTGCCTGTAACTCCAGCCACTCGGGAGGCTGAGGCAGGAGAATAGCTTGAATCCCGGAGGCTGCAGTGAGCTGAGATCATGCTACTGCACTCCAGCCTGGGCGACAAGAGCAAAACTCTGTCAACAAAACAAAACAAAACAAAACAAAAATTAGCTGGGTGTGATGGTGAATGCCTATAGTCCCAGCCTGGGTGACAGAGCAAGACTCTGTCTCAAAAAAAAAAATTATTTCCACAGTTTATTTTCTCACAGATATTAGCAGCATGGCTGTTATCCCACAGGGCTCCATTGACTTTTAAAAAAATATTAAAAGATATTTCTTTATTTGAAAACTCTGGAAAGTCCTGTTCTAAAGAAGACATATTTACATAAATATTTCTGGTGCTTGAGGCTTACTTAAAAAATGAGAAAATACAAGAGTTCTGGAGATTGGTCGCACGGCATATGGAATTTGAGGTAGCATGGTGTGGGGTGGAATTCAGGGATAATTTCATTCCAAACCCTTCGTGTCAGGGATAGTGAATGTACTCAACACTACTGAATTGTATACTTAAAAGGGTTAAGATGGTAAATTTTAGCCGGGCGCGGTGGCTCAAGCCTGTAATCCCAGCACTTTGGGAGGCCGAGGCGGGTGGATCACGAGGTCAAGAGATCGAAACCATCCTGGCCAACATGGTGAAACCCCGTCTCTACTAAAACTGCAAAACATTAGCTGGGCATGGTGGTGCGTGCCTGTAATCCCAGCTGCTCAGGAGGCTGAGGCAGGAGAATTGCCTGAACCCAGGAGGCGGAGGTTGCGGTGAGCCGAGATCGCGCCATTGCACTCCAGCCTGGGTAACAAGAGTGAAACTCCGTCTCAAAAAAAAAAAAAGATGGTAAATTTTGTGTTATGTATATTTTCCTACAATTAACATTTTTTAAAATGAGAAAACAGAGACACCAGGCAGACTCACCGAAATATTTTAACATTTGATGAAGTTTCTTATTTAATAGACAAATGCTCCCACCCAAACAAAATATAGTTCATCAAGCTAGATTTCCATATTTATTTTATATAAAATTAAAGTCTTAAGATCAAAAAAAATGGAATGTGTATACATTAAACCCATGAGGAAGAAAACCGCCCAAGGCATTTAAAATCTGCAGTAGAAGAAATTATTCATTGTCATTGTTAGACATCTCCATGCAGGGACATTTTTATCAGGTTGGTGCAAAAGTAATCGTGGTTTTTGTCATTAAAAGTAATGCCAACTTTTAAATTTTGCCATTAATAGTAATGGTGAAAGCCACAATTACTTTTGTATCAATAGAACAGAATGTTCATTCAACTTATAACCAGTGACAGAGATTGGCTACTTTCCAGGTACGAGACTAAGTGTAGGGCTTAGGGGTAAACTAGACGTTGAGAGGTCCTGTCCCCGCTGAGTTTAAAAAGAAGACCATTGGACACGAAATGACCAGTCAGTGTACTAAGTGTCTTGGTGCCTGTGGGAACACATAGGAGAAGCTCTTTACCTGGTCTGGGGTTTCCTGGAAGAAGTGATGTCTCAGCCCAGGGGTAAAGAATAAGTAGGAGTTACGCAGACAAACAGGTGGAGAAAAGAGTGATGGGCAGTGGGAATACCATATTCCAAGATGCAGAGACGAGAGAGAAGGTGGTGAGTCCAGTGAATTGAAGGACATCTGGAATGATTGGAGAATAGGATTTCACCTTAGTCTGAATGTGTCCAGGGTTAAGATTTTCTGAGTGGTTGACATGGAACAATAAGCAAGGGATTTAGGAGGTTTGCAAGAGATTGGGTGAAGGAAAGACCATGATATGGAAGTTGAATTGGAGAGGAAGAGACGATCCTGGGAGTAGAGGAGCTAACAAGGAGCATTTACCAGCATTCATTGAGAGATGGGAAATTAAGGGCAGATCCTGAAGACATAAAGAGGAAAAATAGGCAGCGGTATAGTGTATTAGTTAAAGGAATGAAATTGGACAGCCAACAGATCTCCTTCAAGTCACTCTTTACTATAAATCCGACTTTGGGCATGCCACTCAACTCCTCTACATCCCATTTTCCTTAACTGTAAAGGAAGATAATGAAAATGATTCCCTACAGGGTTGTCCTATATCTTTTATTGCATGCAATAAACTTCATAAACCATTTGCGTATAGAAACCATCAATGCATATTCAACAGCTGCTGCTGTTTACTCAGCTCTTTAAGGGATGGGTCAGTTCTGGGTACCATAGGAGGAGGCTCTTGTATGTGGCTGGAAGAAAGCAAGCTTCAAGTATGCATTTTTCACTATTATTCACAGCATCTAGGTATTACCTACACACAGTAGTTGTTCAATAAAATTTTGTTAAATGAATTGACGATTGTGTAACAAGTGGTTGACATCACTGTCTTTTGGAAAATACTATGCAAACACATAGATTAGAAATGTTGATATCCTTTGACCCAGTGATTCAATGTATGGGATCCAAAATACCTCTAAGATATAAAAAGCTTAAGGCACAAAGATGCTCATTGCAGTGCTAGTGAAAATGGTGAAAAAGCAAAAATAACCAAAATGATCAATAGGGTGATAACCTACATGATCGATATTGTCTATCCCATCAAGAGCATATACCAAAGCTTACTTCACCAGTTCACGAGATGCAACCTTTGGCATATGCACTTGATGGGGTGTAAAATATTAACACTAAACATATTTGTGATGCATAGATGCTATCATGGAAAATCCTTAAAAATAGTATTAAGTGGAAAAAGCAGGTTTAAACTGTGGTATTATCACATAATGGAAATATGTAATATTCCTTGGGAAGATAAAAATCTATACACAGAAAAAGGTTAGAAAATACACAAAAACATGGATGGTAGGAGTATAGATAATTCTTTTTCTTCCTTCCATTGCTGTCCTCCTTGTTATTTTTCAACATTGTATGACTTATCTGTACAAAAGTGTGCATGTGACTTCATATAAATGAGAAACATGCCTGTCAAATGAGAAAGGTTGGGTGGACAGATGTTATCCACCACAGCGGCTGCTGCCTTTCCATCCTGAATGTCAGCAGCAGTGCTGCTGAGGAGAGGCAGAGAAAATGCCGAGGAGAGGCAGAAAAAAGAGAAAAGGAAATGAGAGTTGAGGGAGGGGAAAATAGTAAAAAGGGTACCTAGTATAGTAGTGGGGACAGGGCGCACCCTTATTTTCCAGTGCTGTGATGTGCTCCTGGTATTTCTTCTTGTGAGACAGCTGGAAGGAGCGTTGCAGGGCAAGACCCTGCTGCCCCAGCAAACGTACAATGCACGACTCACTGCACTTTCCTGTTGGTGGGTGCCGTTGACTTTTCAGGAGCTCAATAGGTTGTTACACATGTGACTTTGCCCACAGGAAGGTGGCAGGCTCCCCTCTCCTGCCAACTCCCCAATTGAGGCAGAATTCTTTCCTTCCTTCCTTCCTTCCTTCCTTCCTTCCTTCCTTCCTTCCTTCCTTCCATCCATCTTTCCTTCCCTCCCTCCCTCCCTCGCTCCCTCCCTTCCTTCCTTCCTGTCTTGCCCTGTTGACCAGACTGGAGTGCAATGGTGTGATCTCAGCTCACTACATCACTGCAACCTCCACCTCCTGGGTTCAGGCAGTTCTCATGCCTCAGCCTTCTGAGTAGCTGGGATCACTGGCTAATTTTTATATTTTTAGTTGAGATGGGGTTTCATCGTGTTGGCCAGCCTGGTTTCGAATTCCTAACCTTGTGATCCGAGCAGCTCAGCCTTCCAAAGTATTGGGATTACAGGTGTAATCCACTGAACCTGGCCAGAATTAATCATTTCTTAAAGTCCCTTGTACTCTGCATTTTGCAAATATGAATATACCTGTATACATGGAATAGATTATGGAATTTGAGGTAGCATGGTGTGGGGTAGAATTCAGGCCCTTCATGTCATAGATAAGGAAGTTTGAAAAGTGGAGAAATAAAGTGACTGTATAAGATGATATTAAATGTTGGCAGCAAATCTGGGTCCATTCTCTGTGCACATTCTTGGCAAGCTGGTTCTTGCTCTGCTCTGTTCTTGTAGGCTGAAGGCTACTCAGACAGTGTCTCTTGTTGGGGACCTAACACTTATGACACCTGTAAGTGGTCAGAATGGAAGCTGAGGGGGAGAGCAATGCAGAGAAGCTTGGTGGCTTCTCCCTTCCACAGCCTTCCAGGGGAGTAAATATTTCTCACTTAAATAATGATAATGATTATTATCATTAATAATAATAATCATAGCTAATCATCATGGAGAATTTATTAAGTGTCAGGGCTTGTTTTAAACATTTTAACATATATATATTTATCGAATATTTTAATATATACCTTATTTAATCTTCTTAACGTTCTAATGAGGTAGGAACAATTATTCTCACTTTTGCCAATGAGAAAATTGAGGCACAGAGAAGTAGTTAGGCAGCCAAAGTCACTCTACGGATAAGTGACAATGTCAGGATTTGAACTTGGGGAATTGGATCCAGAGTCTGTGTTCCTAACTACTATACTATTTAAAGAAGAGAAGCAGGAAAAAAAAGAGACATAGAGAGAGCTAGAGAAGGGGAGAAAAGGGGAGGGGAGTGTGAAGGGGGTGGGAAAGACACTGAAGCTTATTAGAAATCTGTACACTAGAAAATACATCTCCTCACAGAAATAAGGCGATCTATAGAAAACTTCTCTAACTTTGTGGTAAACAAATTTTTGCAGTAAAATATTTCCAAGACTTTCTACTTACAATAGCTCTTTTATGCCAAAAATTCTTGGTGAAGTGTTAAGATGTCATCAAGATTCAGGAACATGAGTACTTAAGCCTGGACCCTGTGGCTGCTGAAGTCTTGCCAAGATCGTGGAGTTGGTGGATCTCCAATCCCTTCCTGTTCTGCATTTTGGAGTCCAGACAGATGGAAGAGTAGGAGTGGGTATAAAGGACGTTAAGAGAGAGGGAGGTATTATATTTACTGAATCTCTTGGCAAATTTCTGTCTTACAGCTGAAAGAGTTTATTGTAAAATTTCCTGATGAATAAACAATTCTGTTTATAGAATCATGTTTGGTAAAATTTCCTTTATTTTTTACTTGGTTATATTTCTATTATAAATTTGGTCTGGTCTCTGAAAGTAATAGACCTATATGGCATTAAACATAAGATCTGAAAACAAGAAAGAAGAATGCACATTCAATTAACTACTGGTTTGGCTAATGTGTCCTAACAATGGCTTACCTGCTTCTTAAAATCTGCTGATTTTCAAGCTAACTAGTTACCTAGTTCATTATAAAGCTATGATCTTATATTCTCTTCACCTTGCCTTATTCTTGAGGCTTTAAAATGCAAAAATTAATGCTCTAAGTATACTGTCCAGCATTTAAAATCTGGGCAGTCTGGAGGGGAAACAGATGCATTTTCTCAAACTGTTAACATTTGGCTAGGCTTGCCTTCCCAAAAGCTTAAAATAGGCAAAGTCTCTTTTTTCCCTGTTTATCCCTTGGTGTGGTATTTATTCACCTAGCTGTCAAGCTTTCTTCCTGTCTTCATCTTTCATCAAAACCTGTTCAGGTGCTTCATTCACACTCCAATGAATATGAACCCAGGCAGATGTTTGAATATTGGCAAGAATCATACCTTAATATAAAACTTTAAAAAATAGGTAGAAGCAAAATGTGTGACAAAAAAAGCACAAAGGCTGAAAGGGGGAAAAGTGGGACTGTAGTATTGTAAGGCCCTTATATATTATGTGAACTAATAAAATATTACTTGAAGGTAAACTGTGATAAGGTAAAGATGGATAGTGTAACCCAAGGCAATCACCAAAAAGAACAAAATTAAAACATATAATTAATAATAAGGAATCGGAAAGATAAATTTATAAATATTCAATCCAAAAGAAGAAAAATGGAGGAAAATCAGATGTAACCAATAGTAAACATGCATTAAGATGGTAGATTTAAACCCAACCATATCAATAATCACATTAAATATAAATGGCCTTACCATTGCAATTAAATGCAAAGATTGTCAAATTTATTTAGAAAAATTCAACTATATGCTGTCTACTGCACAGATAGTTTAAAAGAAAAAGGATGGGAAAGATATG
This sequence comes from Sapajus apella, assembly GCF_009761245.1. Classification (NCBI taxonomy): domain Eukaryota; kingdom Metazoa; phylum Chordata; class Mammalia; order Primates; family Cebidae; genus Sapajus; species Sapajus apella. The sequence continues at coordinate 43,536,742 of NW_022436949.1, read as the reverse complement.
CCAGGCTATCTTTAATAAAAAGAAAGCTGAAGCGGCTATGTTAATATCAGATAAAGAAGATTTCAAAGCTAGGAATATTTTAAAGGATAAAGAGAGCAATCTTGTAATGATAAAGAGGTTAATTCATTAACAGGACATAATAATTTTAGATGTTTATGTACATAATAACGGGGCTTCAAAATATATAAACAGGAAACTGACAGAACTGAATGGAGAAAGAGGCTCCACCACTAGAACTTCACAATTGCAGTTAGAGATGACAACATCCTTCTCTCAACAACTGGTAGGTCAAGTAGACAGACAATAGTAAAGATATAGAATACTTGAAAAAGTCTATCAACCAACTTGACCTAATGAACATTTATCTATAAGTGTTCCAACACTTTTCTCAACAAGAAGACAATGCACCTTTTCAGGGATACCTACAACATTACAAAGAATAAACCAATTCTGAGCCATAAAACACATTCTAACAAATTTAAAAGAATTAAAGTTATATAACATGTATTTACAGACTTGTTATGATGGAGTCAAATTAGAAATCAATAACAGAAAGATATCTTGAAATGCTCCAGTGTTTGAAAACAAAATCACATACTTTGGAATAATCTATATCAAAGAAGAAAGCACAAAAGAAATATTTTGTACTAAATGAAAATGAAAATATTATAATTTGTGGGATGCAGCTAAATCAGTGTTAGTGGAAAATTATATCATTAAATCAGAAAAGTAGATAAATCTAAATCAATATTCCAAGTTTCTACATTAAGAAACTAGAAAAAGTAAGGCAAGTCAAATGCAAAATGAACAGAAGAAATAATAAAAATAAGGGCAAAAATAAATGTGATAAAATAAAAGAATAATGAAAATGAATACAACCAAAACTAGTTCTTTGAGATAAATAAATCAACAACTTCTAGTCAGAATGATCAGAATGAAAAAAAAAAAAAAAAAGGAAAAGACATGAATTACTACTATCAGGAATGAGAGAGGCGTATTAAAAGAATGATAAGGGGATTTTCTTTAAAACTCCATGCCAACAGGTTTTTTTTTTTTTTTTGAGATGGGGTCTTACTCTGTCACATAGGCTGGAGTGCAGTGGTGTGTTTGTGGCTGCAACCTCAACCTCCCAGGCTCAAGCGATCCTCCCACCACAGCCTCCCAAGTGGCTGGGACTACAGGCATGCACCACCATGCTTGGCTAATTTTAAATTCTTTCATAGAGACAGGGTCTCACTATGTTGCCCAGGCTCGTGCCAATAAATTTGACAAATTATATGAAAAAGACAAATTCCTTAAAAAAGCAACAACCACCAAATCTCACTCAGGAAATAACATAAGCTGAATAGCCTCACATCTATTACATGAAATAGATTGTAGCTAGAAAGAGAATTAGGTTGTTTTTCAAAGGATAAATGCTTGAGGGATGGATTGCATGCCTGTATCAAAACATCTCATGTACCCCATAAATACTTATACCTACTATATATCCACAAAAATTAAAATATAATTAAAAAACAATGCATTTTTGCTGGTGATTCTACCCAATATTTAAACTAAAAAAGCATATTGCAAACAAGCTTATACAGAAAAACAAGAGAGGAAGAAATTCTTTCTGACTCTTTCTTTGAGTACAGAATTATGCTGAAACCTAAGCCAAAACCATTATAAGAGATTAATACTACAGGCCAGCATTTCTCATAAATTTAGATAAGAAAATTTTGAAAACTCTTTTAGAAAGTTAAATCCACTAATATATAAAAGGGATAATTCATCATGAACAACTGGGGTTGTTTGAAGTTGGTTTAACACTTGAAAATCCATTTTCTATATTGACAGAATAAGTAGAAGAAATCTCTGTGCCTTATCCTCAATTTTTTTTTGAACTAAAACTGCTTTAAAAAATAGAGTATTTGGGGCCAGAGAGACTGACATTCTCACTTTCCCAGACCACCTGGCCCAGCTTTCTCTAAAAAACCAAAAAAAAAAAAAAAGAGTATATAAAAAAGAAAAATTATATGGCAACCTACCGGCTAATAGTAGACTTCATGGTGAAAGAGTGAGTGCTGTCCCCCTAAGATCAGGAACAAAGCAAGGATGTCCTTTCTCACCACCTTTATTGAACATTGTACTGGAGTTTTAGCTAGAGCAAAAAATGTTGGATGCAGTGGCTCACACCTGTAATTCCAGCACTTTGGGAGGCTGAAGTGGGAGGATCACATGAGTCCAGGAGTTCTAGACCAGCCTAGGTAACATAGGGTGTGCCATATCCTACAGAAAAAAAAAAAAAAAAAGCTAGATATGGTGGCATGCCACTGTGGTTCCTGCTACTCGGGAGGCCGAAGTAGAAGAATTGCCTGAACTTGGGAGGCTGAGGCTGCAGTGATGCAGTGAGCTGTGATTACACCATTGCACTTCATTTTGGGTGACAGTGAGACCCTGTCTCAAATAGAAAAAAATAAATAAAGCAAGAAAGAAAAGTCATGCAGATTGAAAGGGAAGATAGGAAAGATAGAAAACCTTATTAATTCACTGACCACATGACTGTTTATTTAGAAGATCTCATAAAAATCTACCACATAGCTACTAGAGCTGTAAAGTGAGTTTAGTAAGTTTGTAGGACACAAAATCAACATACAAATATAAATTATAATTCTATATACTAGCAATGATTAATCAAAAATGAAAAATACCATTTATAATAACATAAAATATAAAATAGGGATAAATTTGACAAAATAGATGCAAGAACTGTGCACTAAGAACAATGAAACATTGCTGAAAATGTTTTATTTCACCAAACCAACACAAACGAACCCTAAATACGTGGGGAGATATACTATGTTCATGGATCAAAAGGCTTAATATCTACCCAAAGTGGTCAATGCAATACCAATAAAAATCTCAGCAGGCTTTCTCATAGAAATTAACAAGCTGGCCAGGCATGGTGACTCATGCCTGTAATCCAAGCACTTTGGAGGCCAAGGCAAGGGGATCACCTGAGGTCCGGAGTTCAAGACCAGCCTGACCAAAATGGTGAAACCCCATCTTTATTAAAAAAAAAAAAAAAAGAAATTAACAAGCTGATTCTAAAATTTATGTGGAAGTGAAAATAACCTGGAACAGCCAAAATAATTTTATTTTTTTATTTTTAATATTTTAAAATTTTAATAGCTTTTGAGTACAAGTGGTTTTCGCTCACATGGATGGATGAATTGCCTAGTGGTGATGTGTGAGATTTTAATGCATCCATCACCTGAGTAGTGTACACTGTACCCAATATGTGTTCTTATAATCTTTCAACCCATCCCACCCAAAACAATTTTAAAAAGAAAACAAAGTTGGAAAATTATGCTACCTGTTTTCAGACTTTTTATGAAGTGAAGATAATGTGATATTTGCATAAAAATAGATATTTAGATTAATGGAACAGAATAGAGAACCTAAAAGTAGTCCAATGACCAGTTTATTTCTGACAAAGGTATAAAGGGAATTCAGTAGGAGAAAGTTTAATCTTTTCAACCAATGGTTGACAGATCAATTGGACATATCTATGCAAAAAAATGAACATCCATCTCAGACCACATACACAAACTAATTTTAAAACAAGTTAGATGGAATAGGTTCTAGTGTTCAGTAGCACAGTAGGATGATTATAGTTAATAATATATATTTCATTAGCTAGAAGAGAAACTTCAAAATTTTCCCAACATTAGGAAATAATAAATATTTGAGGTGATGGATATCCTAAATACCCTGACTTGATCATTAAACATTGATGCATGTGTCAAAATGTCACATGTGCCCTATAATTACATACAAATATGTATTAAAAATAAATATAATTAAAAATCACAATCAGATGCCATTACACATCCATTAGAATGGCTATAATCCAAATATTAAAAATATCAAGTGTTGCTGATGATTTGGAGCCAGTGGAACTCTCACACATTGTTGATGGAATGTAAAATGATGACCACTCCAGAAAACAGACAGTTTCTTAAAATGTTATGCATATGCCAAGTACACAACTCAGTAGTTCCACTCCTAGGAATTGACCTAAGAGAAACGAAAGTGTCTATACAGACTTGTATATTTATTCCAGCTTTATTTGTAATAGCCAAACACTGGAAACAACTCAAATACTCATCAAAAGGTGAATTGATCAACAAACCATATCCCTACATTAGAGTGCTAATTATTAAGAAAGAGTAACAAAATATTGACAAGTAACAACATGGAATAATATTTAGCCAAATGAAGGAAGCCAGACCAAAAAGCATATATACCATATGATTTCATTTTTCAAAATTCTAGAAATGCAAACTAATCTCTCTTGATGGAAAGCAGAGCAGTGGTTGACTGAAGGTGGGGGAGGGGCATGGGGGGATGGATTACAAAGGGGCGAGATGAAACTTCGGAGGGTGTGGAAATGCTCATTAGCTTGATAGTGGTGATGCTCTCGTGTGCATGTGCTAAAATTCATCGAATTGTACAGTTTATTAAATATAGGCTGTTTATTCTATGTCGATTATGCCTCGGTAAAGCCGTTAAAAGTTTAGCAAACATAAAGCAGAAGTTTAGAAGGTGGAAGATGTTTTGGAGCCTTTCCTGATGCTTTTAAAATTTCATCAAGTAGACTGTGACCTGCACTGCCTATGTCCAAGTTTGGCCCTGTTTTTCTGTTAGAAAAATAGTTAATATAATCTAGGTTTTATGTTTGGGAGGCTTCAGAATATACAGTGTGTTTATTTCAAATGGTCCCACTGTTTACTTGTTGTTACCTTGCTAAACCCAGTAACAAAGAAAAAAAAAAAACTCATAGTAACCATGGAGCTAAGAATCTTTCAAATATCAGGAAATCAGGTGTAAGGCAGCTTAAGGAGCTCTTATTTTTAACCTTATTTTGCCCCCAAATGAAATATACACCCTGTGTTGACGCTTTGGAACACTGAGAATGAACACAGATGGTAAATCAAATTTAGGGAGGAGGGATGTTCTCTATAATTACTAAATGCCAACTTCAAAACACTAGATGGCTCCCTTAATGTATTTTAGATCGGAGTTAAAAATAGGGCTCCTCATCAGAATTATTGAGAAAGATGACAATCATTTATCAAGCAACAGGTGCATCCATATGGGTTATTGCTGATGAAGAGAAAGAAAATGCAATGCAGACCGAGTAATACACACTTAGGTATTAGAATCTTTGGCTATCTAATAAATACCAGTGGAGCCTAATGACTTGATTGCTTGAAGGAATCAGGAGTATGTTTTCAAAAATGGTCATGTGTTATCTCAGAAAAGAAACAGTAAATTAAAAAGATTTTTTTTTAACCATGTATTTGACAGTTGGTGTGATAATACCACAAATAGCAGTTACAGCTGAACTTGCCAACCTTACCTTCTGCTGAGCCTCTGAGGATGTTTTAGAACCAAGATTGTGGTGCTTAATTTTCTGAGTAAGCCAGACACGTGCATTGGCTAAAAGGTCAGAGAACCTGATAAAGAAGAAAAAGCACAGGTTTTGGAATTAGTCATTCTCAAATATTGCTAGATGTGGGAACTTACCTCGTTTTTCTCATCTGTAAATTGGGCCTGCAGGAAATGTGTGTTTGCCTGTATCCACTAATAAGCAGACTTCACTCCCTTTGTGTGTATACAGTAGAAATATCTATATTTGCATTATGCCTTATAGTTTGCAAAAAGTTTCATATTTATGAGTAATTTGTAAACTTCTTTTTAAAAATGCACTTTTTCTTGAAATATTACATGGAAGCACAATGTGTAAGGAAATCTAAAAATGGATTTTCTCTGGTTGAATGAGGGGCGAAGTTTCAACCCTTCCAATGCATCCACCCATACCCATGGCTTCTTCCCCTCAATATGGACCCTTCCCTATGAAGCACAGTTTGAAAACCTCTGCTAGAAGTTACATCGTTTGATCAAATATGGAACTAACCTGGACCTTTATATAATACGTATAGAATCTTAGAAGGGGGAAAGATCATGGTCACTGAGATAACAGATTTATTTCATTGAGAACATTGTTCTAATAGATAATATGGTCTGACTGCAGGAAAGGTGCTATACTGATGGGCAATAGGAGAATCTTTCTCCAGCTGGTCTGTTGGCTCGTTGAAGAGTTGAAATCTGTCTCCATTTCTCTGTCTCTAAAATGGTTACGTCAATTAATAGCAGCCTCCTGTCTGTTTTCAAGGATCCCAAGAAAGTGATTCTAGTTCACAGATGAATCATTATACCAGGCTAGAGAGAAATAATGAAACCAATATGAAAACAAATGTGGATACAGAAATTTCCTTTCGTCTTAGACAAGCCAACATTTTCCTTGATGTCAATTTTTATAGTAAATCTTGGCTTAGTGACTAATAATGGAGATATCCTATTTTTTGGACTGAAAAAAGAAATTGCTAGTATAGTGGCCCATAGGAGGCTCTTTCAAAGCAAATGAGCCCCTGTTTTCCAGGTAGGGGTGATGTCGATTCTCCCTCAGGCTCGGTGGGATGATCTTCCTGGAAAATGGTCTCAGTTCAAGCTTCTCCTTTAAGCTCCGAAGTGTTGATTGAATCCTGTACAAGCTTAGGATCTTGAAAGCCACGCAAAAGCCTGCTATTTGGCTCCTGACACTGGCTTCCATTAACTACAAGATTCAACTGGGCACAGGGTCTGACTGTGGGTTGGGCTGCAGAAAAGCCTTGTTTTCAAGGATCTGCATGCAGATGGATGATTCAGTCATCTGAGTCTCCACCTCCTCCCTTCTGTTGCCTGATTTTAGTCATCAAGGAGATCGAGGGGAGAAGCAGCATGGAAAATCTGCTTGGGCTGGCAGTTCTAGCAGGAGTGCAAGGGGGAGGTGGTGAAACCTTTCCGTTAGATGCAATTTCTAGGTTAGATGGTAACTATGAGTATCCAGGTTTTTCTTATATGTACTTCATATCCTTAGAGGAAGAGGGGTAATCTACATATTCACTTAGGACAATGAATCCCAGATTTCTGGATTTTTATGGATTAGGAAAATTAATTTTTTAGATCAACAGAATGTTGGTGGCTTTTTCTTTTCCTTCACAACAAATGGGTTTAGGAGGTGGCTTTCCATTTGGCCAAATAAGGCCTTTAAGCACCTACTATCAGACAAACTTCTGTTGTCATCATTTCAATTAAAAAAAGGACCTCTAACCAACACCCCTCCCAATGAAGGAAAGATAAAATCTCCCAAAATGGCAAATTTTGAAATTTAGTAAGTTTGGCTTTGTGAAAAAAATTCACTACAATATTTTTCTTATTTTGTTGTGGATTTTAAGAACCTTGCCATGGCCTAGCATTTGGGAACCTCGGCTCTAGAAAACCCTAGAATGCCAGGGCAGATCCACCAGGAATCTATTTCAGGTATAATCAATTATCCCAACAGAGAAGCAGTTTCAAGGTCTTTGAGTGGCTGGATCAGGAGCTTATCGTTAAGACATTAGAGCTTCCCTGTTTTTGGTAGTGTCCTTGGTGATCAGGGAGCGATCAGAGGTAAGGAGGGGCACAGATCACTGACTGACTCCCAGCACAAAGGGATACATTTTGCATGGGAGTTTTGTATAGGGTCACTTGGGTGACAGCTTATTCAATCCCAAAAGCACCTTGGTTACATTCCTTGGACATGGAAACGAGACAGTGGCTGTAGGAGAGCTAAAACCTAATTAAAGTGTATAAAAGACTGAAGCAGGAAATTAATCAGGATGACCCCCTTCAGTCGCTTTATGATCACTGTATTCTTGGTGGGGAGAGTTCGCATCATTCCCCAGCAAGAGCATTGCCAGTGACCAGGTTAGCATCAGCAGAGGTGAGAGAGGTGGAGAGGTGTCATCACAGCAGCCACAGACTCCAGGCAGAATCAAGGTGAGGTCAGCACATGCTAAGAAAGCGGGGAATTAGAGGCAGCTGGGATCACAGGGCAAAGGTGCCAGAGATTGGCAGAGGTGGGCACTAGTGACCAGTAAGATAATGATGACATGACTCTGCCCAGAGAGAGAAGAAGTTTTGGGAGCTCCATTTCCAGGATTCCACTGATGAGGACAGAAGGTCAAAGTATAAAGAGCTGCCATATATGCTCATTCTCCCAACCAGCCATCTCCTGATTTTTAGCATCTTGCTTTGATGCAGTACATTTGCTACAATTGGTGAACAACCATTTAGACATTATTAACCGAAGTTCATAGTTTACATTAGGATTAACTTTTTGTGTGGTATATTCCATGGGTTTAGACAACTGTATATTATCTTGTATCTACCATTACAGTATCATACGGAATAGTTTCACTGCCCTAAAAGTCCCCTGTGCACCACCTATCATGCCTCCCTTGCCTTCCGGTGTTCCGGGTCTGTCCCACAGACCCTGGCCGATGAATGAAATGAGTACTCAGACACAGGTATGCTATATAAGAGCAGCTAGGCGACTGCCTGGCTCTAGAGGCCAGAGAGCAGCCTCGAGAAACTGGAGCTGCTTGCTTTTTATTCAGTGCAGACACAATGCGAAAACCTGGAGCCAATGCAACCGGTAGGTAATTAACATTTATTGTTCCCCTTTCAGGGAACTTCACACGTGGATGATCAAAGGTCACTTCTTGGTCAATATAAGTAAACAAGCCTGTTTGAGATAAATTCCCCTCCACTCCCTTGTACCTACTCCTTGCCTTCTACTTCTGGATTATAGAACAGCTGCCTTCAGCTATTCTCCCCTTGGGGCTCTGCAAAACCTTCCGACCTTTCAGGTTTGTGTCCTTTCCCTCTAGTTTTTTCCCACCATTCTGACAGATCCCCCACACTGGTGAACCCCTGGTGACCATCGATCATTCCAGTGTCTTTATAGTCTTGTATTTCCAGAATGTTATCTTGTTGGATTCAGACAGTAATGAAGACCGTCTTCTTTCACTTAACAATATGTATGTAGGCTCCCCATATCTCTTTTCCTGGCTTGATAGTTCATTCTTTTAAACACTATTTTATTTATTATTTATTTATTTATTTTTTGAGAGAGAGTCTTGCTCCGTCACCCAGGCTGGAGTGCAGTGGCATGATCCTGGCTCACTGCAACCTCCACCTCCTGGGTTCAAGTGATTCTCCTGAGTAGCTGGGATTACAGGTGTACCAGTGTGCCTGGCTAATTTTTGTATTTTTAGTGAGATGGGGTTTCACCATGTTGGCCAGCTGGTCTTGAACTCCTGGCCTTAAGTGATCTGCTCACTTCAGCCTCCCAAAGTGCTGGGATCACAGGCATGAGCCACCATGCCTGGCCAACACCATTTTAAATTGTGGTAAAATATACACAACATAAAATCTACCATCTTCACCATTTTTAAGCACACAGTTTAGTGGTGTTGAGTACATTCACACTGATGTACAACCGTGACCACCATCCGTGTTCAGAACTCTTTATACAAAGCTAAAACTCTGTGTCTATGAAACAATAACTCCCCATTCCCTCCTCCCTCCAGCCCTGGCAACCACCATTTTACTTTCTTATTTTTCTTTCATTCAACTACTCGAGTAATTCATATAAGTAGAATCATACAATGTTTTGTGGGTTTTGACTGGCTTATTTCACTTAGCACAATGTCCTTAAGGTTCACCCAGGTTGCAGCACGTGTCAGAATTTCCTTTAAGTCTAAATAATATTCCATAGTGTGTATACACCATATTTTGTTTTTCCAGTTCATTCAACCATGCACACTTGAGTTGCTTTCATCTTTTGCTATTGTGAATAATGGTGCCATGAACACAAGTGTGCATCTATCTCTTTGCTTTCAATTCTTTTGAGTATACAAACAGACGTGGATTTGCTGAATAATGTGGTAATTTTATTTTTAACTTGTTGACGATCCACCATACTGTTTGCCACAGCAGCTGCACCAACAGTGCACAAGGGTTCCAATTTTACCATATCCTCACCAACACTTATTATTTTCTATTTTTGTTTGTTTTCTTGACACAGAGTCTCACTCTGTCACCCAGGCTGGAGTGCAATGGCATGATCTTGGCTTACTGCAACCTCTGCCGAAGTTGGAGTGGACTGGGTTCAAGCAATTCTCCTGCCTCAGCCTCCCAAGTAGTTGGAATTACAAGCATGTGCCACCACGCCTGGCTAATTTTTATATTTTTAGTAGAGACAGGGTTTCAGCATGTTGGCCAGGCTGGTCTTGAACTCCTGGTGCAGTGGCTCATGTCTGTAATCCCAGCGCTTTGGGAGGCCCAGGTGGGTGGATCATTTGAGGTCAGGTACTTGCTGCTTTTTTGAGAGTAGCCATCCTAAAGGGTGTGAGGTAGTATATCATTGTGGGTGATAGCTCATTTCTTTTTATCTCTGAATAATATTCCTTTGTACAGATGTATCACAGTTTGCTTATCTATTCACTTATTGGAGGCCATCTCAGTTGCTTACAAGTTTTGGCAGTTATGAATAAGGCTGGCATAATGTTCGTGTGCAGGTTTTTGTGTGGACATACGTTTTTAACTCCTTTGGGTAAATACCAAGAGAGTGATCACTGGATCATATGGTAAGAGTGTGTTTAGCTTTGTAAGACACTGCCAAACCGTCTTCCATAGTGGCTGTACTATTTTGCATTTCCAAAAAAGACTATTTTTATGTCTATTACCATTGCTTCCCATATTTCTTGATGATCTTTGATCTGGCTTATGTGTTCTGTTGAGGAAAAGCTGCAGATGGATCACTGACAATTGGTAGAATCTCTTTTTAAATGCTCTTGTAATACGACCTTCAATCAACTAGCCCCCTGAAAAGTGAAGTTGGAGTGGACTGAGGTGAAAATTGCTGGCTTTGTGTTCTGACAGCCAGAATGCTTTTCCTACAGTGACTAAAGTATATTAAGAAAATTAAAAGTTCTAACACTCTCCCCAAAATAAGAGGCTCAAATCACTTAAGTGTTAATGTTCTTTTCTACTACATTTCCTATGCTATTAATACTTGGATACCTTTCAATATCTGGACCCTACCCTCAACAGAAATCTGTTTATTTTTCAGGGAAGGTGATAGAGGAACTCCTCCTGAAAGGCTGGATCTGGCACTCAGAATTTAAAATACCAGCCTCTTCAGAAATATTCAGAAGGTTTTTGTTTGTTTGTTTGTTTGTTTTTTAAACAGGAAGAACTTCTAAATTAAGATCATTTATTTTTAGTAGATACAATCCCAACAGAAATATATATATATACATGCTCACCAAAACACAAATAGGAGAGTGTCCTCAGGGCACTGATTATAATAGCCTTAAACAGACAGCAATCTTAATGTCCATCTATTAACAACAGAATGGAGAAATCAAATATGGTATCTTCAAACAATGAAATATTATTCAGCAATAAGAATGATTGGACTGCAACTACATAATGCTGATGAATAAAGTTGATATAATCTTGAATGAAAGAAGCTAGATTCAAAAGTATGCATGCTGTATGACTTCATTGGTGGGAAGTTCAAGAACAAGTAAAACTAATCTATGGTGTCAAAAATCAGGGTATTGGTTGACCTTTGGGTGCGGGAGGGTTAATGACCAGCAGGTGCCCAAGGGGGCTTCTAGGGTTCTGGTAATATCTGGTGTCTTGATCTGAGCCCTGGATACATTGGTGTACTAATTTTGTGCAAAGGCTTCACTTTTGTTTGATGATTGCCTTTTATGGATATATAATAGTTCAATAAAAAGTTTTAAAAATAATCTCATGCTACAATAAACTCATGAGAAAAATGTCCTCAAATTAATTTTATAAAATAAATAAAGAAGGGAACACTAGATAAAATACATCACTGCCATGAACCAGAAGATTGGCCTTTTATCTTAATATGAATTGATTCAGTGAACCAATAAAGAAAATGGACTTCACGGAAAGGTGTGGTGGAGAAGAATGAACCATCAGAAAAGGGGACGCAGCTCTTATGGCTTGATAATGGTCTCTAAAAGCTTTGCATTTTTTTTTTTTTTTTTTTTTTTTTTGAGCCAAGTAATCAGCACTTACAAAATGAATTCAGAAGAAGCAGTTAGAAAACCTTCACACTTGGAGATTTCAGCTGTAGATGCCAAAGCAATGCCTAAGCATTTGCTCCGAGGGGGCCTTAAAGATGAGGTTAGACCTTTTGTAGAGTCCCATGGCACTGTCATGAGTAAGGGCATCTTTTCTGGAGGGCAAGTTTTCCACTTCATGGGATGACTTCTGTCAATCAGCTCCCGGATCTGATGGACTTTGGGGCAGATTTGGTGATTTCTCAAGGTACCAGACAAAGACTTTTGGGAAGAGAACATCGAGAGAACAATGAATTCTACCTCCTACTGGGTAAAAATGCCATACTCATTTGGATCTTGATTTCTTGAGTAGATACACATGTGTTACTGAAAAGGCGTCCCAATCCAGATCCCAGGAGAGGGTTCTTAGAGCTCGTGCAGAGAAGAATTCTGAGTGAGTCCATAAAGTAAAGTGAAAGCAAGTTTATTAAGAAAGAAAAAGAACAAAAGATTGGCTACTCCATAGGCAGAGCAGTGGCATGGGTTTCTCAACCGAGTATACTTATAGTTATTTCTTGATCATGTGTTAAACAAGGGGTGGATTATTCATAAATTTTTCTGGGAAAGGGATGGGCAACTTCCAGAACTGAGGGTTCTTCCTTTTTTTAGACCACATACGGTAACTTCCTGATGTCGCCATGACATTTGTAAACTGTCATGGCACTGGTGGGAGTGTCTTTTAGTATGCTAATGTATTGTAACTGGCATATAATGAGCAGTGACGACGACCAGAAGTCACTTTTGTCGCCATCTTGGTTTCGGTGGGTTTTGGCTGGCTTCTTTACTGCATGCTGTTTTATCAGTATGGTCTTTGTGACCTGTATTTTGTGCTGACCTCCTATCTCATTCTGTGACTAAGAATGTGTAATCTCTTGGGAATGCAGCCTGTAGGTCTCAGCCTTATTTTACCCAGCCCCTATTCAAGAAGAGGTTCCTCTGGCTTGAATGCCTCTGACACATGTTTAGCTGGCTTTGGGACTGTCATTGGAAGTTTGTTCTTTTTACACACTTAATATTTCTCCAAGTGATTTGTCTTTCCTCTTATCCCTCCTGCCTAATATTGTGTTTCTTCTTATTCAAGCCCATCTCCTCTTGACCTCCCTGAACAGACCTGCTGTTTCTTAGGGCTGGATAATGGCCTCTGGTGGAATTCAGACACAGCAGGAGGTCGAGTCTGGGTTAGTCAAAGTCAAGCTTGGATAGGGTAGTGGTCCAGAAATGGCTAAGTAGCAGGAAGGCAGTAGTGAAGGTGAGTGGGGTTGCAAGGCCAAGCGGGCCAGTCAGGGACTGGTGTGGGGTGACAGCGCATTTTCATTAGCCTACAAAGCAAGGAGTAGAAGTCAGGTGGGTAGGCAGGAGTCAGGTGCAACAAATACACTTATAGCAAATACAAATACGGTAGTGCAGGTCAGGTACCAGCTGGGAAAGGCAGACAGTGTTGTAATCTCTCCTCATTAAACCTTTATTTATTTATTTAATGAGACGGAGTCTCGCTCTGTTGCCCAGGCTGGAGTGCAGTGATGCAATCCTGGCTCACTGCAACTTCCACCTCTTGGTTCAAGTGATTTTCCTGCCTCAGTCTCCTGAGTCGCTGGGACTACAAGTATATACCACCATGTCTCTGGCCCTACATATTTTTAATATGAATATGTATCAGATGCTGTATTAGTCAGCTTTTGCTATGTAAGAACTAACCACAACATTTCAGTGCCATACAATAAAAATCATTTATTTCTTGCTTATAAGTTTCAGCCTGTAGGTCCAGGTCAGGATTGCTCCATGTTTCTCATCCTAGGGCTAAGGCTGGAGAACCAATAGCTCCTGGGAGTTTATTCTTTGAATATAGGAGTTTGGAAGTACAAGATGGCCAGGCCAATCTGTGCAAACACATTTTTTTTTTTTTTTGAAAAAGAGCCTTGCTCTGTCACCAGGCTGGAGTGCAGTGGCATGATCTCAGCTCACTGCAATCTTCACCTCCTGGGTTCAAGTGATTCTCCTGCCTCAGCCTCCTGAGTAGCTGGGACTACAGGTGCACACCACCACACCCAGCTCATTTTTGTATTTTTTTTTAGTAGAGATGGGGTTTCATCATGTTGGCCAGGACGGTCTTGATCTCTTGACCTTGTGATCCATCTGCCTCGGACTCCCAAAGTGCTGGGATTACAGGCGTGAGCCACTGCACCCATCCTGTGCAAGCACATGTTAAGCTTCTGCTTGTGTCATGTCTTGTTAACCTCCCATTAGCCAAAGCAAGTCACATGGCCAGGACCACAGTCAGTAGATATGGAAGTATATTCCCCATGCCCCATCATGACAAGTGTGTGGATGTATAATTGTACTAAAGGAGAGTAAATAAGTGGAACTAACAGTTCAATTTACCAAAGGTTTTATTCTAGATGCAAGAGAAACGTATATGAAAAAGATATACTTCTTGTCTGTAAGGTGGTCACTGTCTATAGTAACGATAGAAATGTTACTGGAAACAAATAATTATTTAGTATGATAGACTTTAAAAGTGATAAAAGCAATCAAAAAGGAAAAAGATAAGGCAACACAGAGGAAGGGCCGTACAGATTTTCACAGGTTGCCACTTTCAATGAGGGGATAATCAAACCTCATTGGGAAGGTGAGTTTTGAGCAGACTTAAGGCAGTTGAAGGGTTCAACCATGAGGATGACAGGGGTGAGCATGCTTCAGACAGACAGAACAGCTAGTGCAAAGGCCCTGGGGTAAGAGCACCAAGGGCTGTTTAAAGAACATTGAGGGAGCCTATGTAGTTAGGGTCAGGTGAGTGAGCAGAAGTGGGGAAAATGAAGTCAGAGATGATGAGGTCAAGTTGTTTAAAGCCCGGAGGGCCATTGTGAGGACTTTGGCTCTTATTTTGACTCACATGGGAGCCACTGGAGGACTTTGAGGGAGGAGTGATGGGATCTGACCTATGCTTTTGTATGGTTTACTCTGGCTGCTCTGTTGTGAATAGACTGTAGGATGGAAGCAAGCATGCCAGTTAGGAGAACAATGCCTTTCAGTAAGATGGCGCAGTTCAACAGGTATATGGTAGGAGCCACAAAATTGATCCACATAGGTAAGTTTAAATTTTCAGTGGCCATATTAGGAAAAGTAAAAAGAAACAGGTGAAATTAATTATAATAATATATTTTGGTTAGCTCAATATATCCACAACTTGTCTTCTATATATAATCACTATAAAACAATTATTATTGAGATAGTTTACATTTTTTATACTAAATGTTGGAAACCCAGTATGTATTTTATACTTAGAAGACATCCCAATTCGCACTAGCAGTATTTCAAGTGCTCAGTAGCCATACATGGCTAGTAAGTGGCTAGTGGCTACTGTGTTAGAGAATGCAGATCTAAAGAAATCATCACTCATGTTGAAATCACTGAGTCTAGCCTTCTTTTCACCTACTTCCAAATGTTTTGCTAAATATTAGTGGATTATGAGACCACTGGAAAGAGTGGTCTGAACTCCCTGTAGATATAAAAAAAAAGGATTTGAACTGGATTGTAAAAATTCAGAAAACCAGTGCATTATTAAAAAGTTCTATCTTTGACAGTAAAGTAATATAAACACCTTTTCTTACATCAAACAAATCCAGTGTTTAGTGCGTACCAGTGAGAATTATTTTCTACTAAAAGAAACATGATTGTTAGTAAAAAAAAATTTTATTCTACAGTAATTAGACAGATACATCCTTTTTTCAGGAAATCTACATCCAGACCTAATCCTCAGCAGGTGGCTGATTGTTGCAAACGTGCAATGACTAGATGTCCTATTCTTGTAAAATTTGACATTTGAACAGGGGAACATTTATTATCTCTAGGTACAAACATTTGTGATCCAATAATACTTTTTAAAAAAAATAAGGGAATGCATGTACTGATGGTTTTGTGTGTGTGTATTTTCATGTAGTATGCAGCAGAGCTAGAATTTAAAAATAGAAGTAGACTAACTTTTGGTAGTCACATGTAATTTGTGTCATTATGCCTTCAAACTGTGGACTTCTTGGAGACAGTATGAGAAGTGGAAAATGCACAGGACTTGGGGTCAGAGACCAGTTAGATTTTGGCTCTGCCGTCATTTGTTGCAAAATCATGTAAAATGTGTTAAATCTCTTTCAACCTCAGTTTTTTTTGGTCTGTCAAATGGAGGTAAAAACATTTTCTTCATAGAGTTCTTATGAACATTGAATTAAATACTGAATATCAACAGCCTCATACAATTCCTGGCATATAGTGCCATAATGCAAGATACCATTCTCAGAAATAAGATTCACATTCCTGAGGGAAAATGGTAAATGGACTTTACTATGGAGTAGATTTGCTTTAAATCAGGGCATTGTGTTTGCAGTGCAGCAGTTGCCCAAAAGGCTTTGTTCTAAAATATTTTAAACTCTAATGAAAGGGTATCTGAAGGTAGCTTTATGGCAAGGTGTATGGAAAACACAGAAGAACTGCATCTTTCACCTTCCTTCTAAGGGAGATAGATAAAGGCAAGAATGAAAAATACAGGCTGGAGGCAGAAATCTATTAAGTAAATTGAGACAAAGTCATGATTTTTACTCTTATTGTTGCTAGAGAGAAGTCAGCTGTCAGTCTCATGATGCTTTCTTTACAGAGAATCTGCCTTTGTTTTAAATATCGTTTGCTTGTTTTTCTGCAGTTTCATAGTGACATACCTGGGGTTTTCTTTTTATTTATTTAACTTTGGATTCCTTAGACTTCTGAAATCTGTGGTTTGCTGTCTTAGGTCAGTTCTGAAAATTCATCAGCCTTTATCTCTTTGAATATTTCCTCTATTCCATTCTCCCCATAAAGCACTGAAGCAATCATATTCGCCTGCGTTGGCAAACACTTTTTAGAGCAAAAGTGGCTTTCATGTTAGTATCGTTCTCTGAGTTTCTAACTTTCATTTGCCTTTAGCTCAGTAATTCCTTTCTATCTGCTTCTCTTGTCTGCAGCTAAGAAGATATTTTAAAATATTTTACCTAGCATTTTTAGTTGTTTTCTGTGGAAAAATTTGAATAACCTAACTCGTCATTAACAGAAAATAAAAAATCAAAAACTTTGAAATCTTACTCCATCTGGATTTAATTTTGGGGTACAGAGTGAAGAGGTAGGGATCTAACTTTTTCCCAAAATGCTTGATCAATTTTCTCATCATTATATTTTGAAAAGTATATAATCTCCCCATCTATTCAGTAAGGTGACACATTTTAAATATAACAAAATCCCAATTATTCAGAAGTTTCTGATCTGTTAAATCTGTTTGACTGATTTAATTTAATTGTTTAGTTTTATACTATATTTACATATCTCCTAGGGCAAATTTACTCTCATTCTTTTTCTTTATGGGGACAGTTAGTTCCTATCTTAGTACATTTTACTCATTGGCATTCTTTCTATTCATGTATGTATGTAAGATGCATGACTTACTTTGCTAGATTCCGGGGATATGAAGAATTTAACACAAAATGCCAAGACTTTGACTCCTAAGTAGAAAAGACATATTGTCGGGAGAAATAAAGAACTACATGAGTTAAATGACAAAGCAGAATAATAAAAGGAAAGATGTGGCATGAGTCAATTACTGCTTTTCAAAGCACTAATAAGTGCTACAAGTTCAAAACAAAAGTCCCTGTGAACTAGAGTGTTCTGGTTTGGCTCTTCGGATAATTTGATCTAGATTATGAAAAATTGGTTGATGAGTTCTGGAATTTGAAGGGCTGGTACAAGACTGTTTATAAGCATGGATTAGTAAGTAGACTAAGCTAGCAGGATCAGAGGCTTGAAAAGTGGGAAATAATATTTGAAAGGTAGATTGGTCTTGGTTGACCTCAAATCTTGATTGTCCAGTGGATTGGTTTCTTACTGTTGTCATAACAAATTACCAAAAAACGTATTGCCTTAAAATGACACAAATTTGTTATCTTGTAGGTCTGGAGTTCAGAAGTCCAAAATGGGTCTTACTGGACTAGAATAAAGCTGGTGGCAGGGTGGCAGCAATTTCTGGAGGCTTTAGAGAATCTGTTATCTTGCCTTTTCCAGCCCCTAGAGGCTGACTGTGCTCCTTGGCTAATAATGGCTCCTTCCATCTTCAAAGCCAGCAATGTCTTCTGGAATGTTTCTCACACTACTCACTTTGACACTGACTCTTCCGCCCCCTTCTTCCACATTTAATGGCCTCATCTGGATAATCCAGAATAGTTTCCTAATTTTTGGATCAGTTGATTAGCAGCCTTAATTCCATCTGAAACATTAATTGTCCCTTGTCCTGTGTCGTGGTTAGTTTTATATGTCAACTTGCCAAGGCTACAGTACCCAGTTATTCACTCAAACACGAATCTAGGTGTTGCTGTGAAGGTGGTTTGTAAGTGTGGTTAACATCTATAATGAGATGACTTTAAAAGGAGATTATTCTCAATAATGTGGCGGACCTCATCTAGTCAGTTGAAAGTCCCGAAGCAAACTCGGAGGTTTCAAGAACTTCTGCTTCAAGACTTCATCATCAACTCCTACCTAAGAGTTTCT
Source organism: Sapajus apella (assembly GCF_009761245.1). Lineage (NCBI taxonomy): Eukaryota > Metazoa > Chordata > Mammalia > Primates > Cebidae > Sapajus > Sapajus apella. Next base: position 43,518,110 of record NW_022436949.1, on the reverse strand, counting down.
AGGCAGCTGGCCTGCCTTACAGATTTTGGACTTGCCAACCTCCATAATCACGTGAACTGATTAATTTGTATATATATTGCGTATATGTATATATGTAATATACATGATTACATGATATATATTATACATATATTCCTATGTTCATATTCATATAATGTATATATGTAATATGCATTATGATATCTATATTACATATGTGTATATATACCTATGTTCACATTCATATAGATACACATATATAATATGTATATCTCGATGGATATATATACTTTTCAAGCCTCTGCTTTTGCTAGCTTAGTCTACTTACTAATCTATGAATATAAACCATATATGCAACTAACATCTTTGGGGACCACTATTCTGCCTAACCTACCCAGCTAACTAATTTGATTTTTTTTTTTAATTCAAAGAGTTTGATTCAAGACGTCATTGAAGAGATTTAAACAGGATGTGATATTGTTGGGAAAGGGAGTCTCTTGCATGCATGTGTGAAAGGAAAATAAATCATGGGGCCCCCAAATCACTAAGATAAAGGGAAAAGTCAGGCTGGGACCTGCTTATGGTAAATCTGTGTTCCATTTTATTCGAAGTCACCCCTCTGCTCACCGACATAAGTGCATAGCTGATTGCCTCATTTGGAGAGGCTAGTCAGAAACTCAAAAGAATGCAGCTGTTGTCGCTTATCCACATTTGACCTGGAAGCCTCTTCCCTGCTTTTGCCTTGAGTCGTCCCACCTTTCTGAACTGAACCAATGTACATCTTACACATATTGATTGGTATCTTGTGTCTCCCTAAAATGTATAAAACCAAGCTGTGCCCCACCACTTTGGGTACATGCCATCAGGACCTCTCGAGGCTGTGTCACAGTTCACACATGCAATCTTTTGACATCCACTGTGTTAGTCCATTCTCAAGCTGCTAATAAAGACATAATCGAGACTGGGTGGTAATTTCTAAATGAAAGAGGTTTTAATGGACTTATAGTTCCACATGGCTGGGGAAGCCTCATAATCGTGGTAGAAGGCAAAGAAGAAGCAAAGGCACATCTTACATGTTGGCAGGCAAGAGAGAGCATGTGCAGAGGAACTCCCTTTATAAAACCATCAGATCTCATGAGACTTACTCACTACCATGAGAACAGCATGGGGAAAACCCACCCCTAAGATTCAGTTCCCTCCCACCAGGTCCCCCCCATGACAGGTGGGGATTATTACAATTCAAGGTAAGATTTGGGTGGGGACACAGAGCCAAACCATATCATTCACTTGGCAGCTAAGAATGGGTCTTGTCCCTCTTAAGATATAAAGAGTTTTCACAGCCTGTGCTGGGCAGTCACCTTGTCAGGGAATATCTTTCCCTGTTTCAGACTCAGCACGCATCCCTGTGGCACTTGGTTAACCCCGCTATTGTACCTGTGCCTCATGGAGAGGGGTTGGGGTCCTTCTGGTGAAGCACAAGATGGGTGTGTGCAGGCCATGGACCCTGTGCCAGCTGCTGAGAGGGACCCACTGGTTTGGGGGCACCAAGGCCCTCAGCGGAAGCTGATCTTGCTCCGTCTCTTTCCTCCGTGAGGAACGCCTTGCTCCATCTCATCTAGTTAGTGCCAGACTGCGGTGTGTCTTCCTTGGTGACTGATCTGAAGAGGCAGTGGGTGGAAGTGCTTGGGCTTCTACTTCTGGTGACAGGCAACAGATGCCACTTGCTCAACAGATATGTTGAAAGCTGACTTTTATGGCTGTATTGAAAGGGACACAGACCAGAAAAAGGTGAGAACACACTAGATAGGAGGTTAGGAGTGAGAGTGGGTGGCCTTGGACATGAAAGGAGATGTAAAGTTTTTCAAATACCTTTTTTTTTTTTTTTTTTTTGAGATGGGGTCTTTCTCTGTCACCTGGGCTGGAGCACAGTGGCCCAATCTCGGCTCACTGCAACCTCTGCCTCCCATGTTTAAGTGATTCTCTTGCCTCAGCCTTCCAAGTAGCTGGGACTACAGGCGCCTGCCACCATGCCTGGCTAATTTTTGTATTTTTAGTAGAGATGGGGTTTCACCATATTGGCCAAGCTGGTCTCGAACTCCTGACCTCAGATGATCTGCCCACCTCAGACTCCTAAAGTGCTGGGATTACAGGCATGCGCCACCACGCCCGGCCTAGTTTTTCAAAGACTTTGGAAATAAAAATGAATAGAATTTGTAATTAATTTATATGGAAGTAGAGGGTAGAACAGAAAGAGGATTTAGAGCCTGTTTAACTTTGAAAAATATTTAGCTAAGGTTCAGGACACACCAACCATGCCAGTAATTTAAATAGGTAAAATTTATTGTAAAGAACTGTTTCCTAGTAAAAAGGCAGTTAACCATACATAGGGATAAAACAGGACTCTAGAGTATACACAAATAGCAACTGTGGAAAGCAGCTACTATGTAGATAAAAAAGGGAATGTGCACAAGAGAATAACTTCAGAAACTTAGAAGAGATCCCTGTTCTCCACAAAGTGTAGATTCAGTCCTTTGTGGAGAGGACACGAGAGCCACAGAATGTGCATCCTGCTGGTGGCAGAGATGCGTGCTGCTGGGCGCAGGCTGAAGCCGGTACCCAGGAATGGCTCATTTCTGTCTGTCTGAGAAACCTGCTGGAACCAGCAGTCTTACTCCTGGCAGGTCATCTTACTGGAGGGCCTGGGCTGCAGCGGGTCTGCGAGGACCGCTGCCCTGCAGTGAGAGCTGCAGGACCCTGTGCAGGATGCATGGAAAAGAGCATTGCAAGAAAGGAAGGAAGGGAGGAAGGGAGGGAGGGAGGGAGGGAGGAAGGAAGGAAGGAGAGAAGGAAGGAAGGAAGGAAGGAAGGGTCCTTTCCTCCGGCTTTGGCTTTGCAGGGTCCCTCCAGCAACCCCAACGACAAAGACAAACATCAAGCTGACTGGCAAAGGAGAAAGATCTCCAGGATCCAGTTCAAGTATGGCAAAGCTGGGCAGAGAACAGTGGATTTGAAGCCCAGGAGCTGTAACGTAACAACTGGTGCAACCTCTATTATACAAAATCTTGCTGGGAAAAGAGTAGCCAGTGGAACTCCGAGGCAATAGTTCTTTGTTCATGTGCCCTTCTTTTCACAGAAAAGCGGTGACAGTATTGCACCAAGAGAAAATCCTTCATTTAACATACCTGTAGGGACAGCAAGTAGAGAATAAAAGCATGCTAACTTTAGAAAGGGAGAATTGGAACCTGAAGAAGGCTAGATGACTAGAAGCAAAGCACTTTAGGAGTCATTGGGAAAGTTGGAAACAGCTCTCTGTATAAAACGTCTTTCATTAGTTTCTGGGTAACATGCTGTTCGTGTATTTGCAGGAGAGAACAAATGTGATTTAATAGGTGACTGAAGAAGAAAGAAACTGAAATACTGGCTCCTATGTTCTGAGGCTACTGGGAAAAAAATGTTCTTACTTTTGACTACCTTTCAACCCATGGAAGAGCTGTCTGTCTCTCCAAGTCAAATATTCCAACTTTTGTTAATACTAATGGCACATGGAGAAGACATGGGCCCTAACTCTGCTATTTATTGATTGTGTGGCTTCGGTCAAAACTGTTCACTTTCTGAAAGCACAGGTTTGACATTTGTAAGATGAAAAGTTTGAACTGGAGATTTCTAAGATTTCCGTGTCTTTGTAAAACTTGTTAAGACATTTCACTTGTTATAGTCCCCTCTCCCTCACGCATGAGCTGTATCATGCATGCCTCTGTCTCACTGTGTGATATCTGGAACAGAATTCACTGATATGGGGTCAGAGTTAGGCATGCCAGAAAGTCCCCAGGTAAGGTCTGTTTCCATAAACTTCTTAGAAAACACAGCACAGTTTTTGAGCATGCTGGGTTCAGTTCTGTTTAGCTTATTTGCCTGTAATATACACAGGAAGGTAGAATGAATGGTAGAATACAGAACCAGAGGTGGCATCAACCAGTCCCCATCATTAGGAGTATGCATTTTTGAGGGCAAAGCCTGGATAATTTTCATCTTCACATTTGGAGAGCTGCCCAGCTCAGTGCTTTTGAGAATGTGCTCAAAAGATCGTTGGAGTGAGTAGATTACGTATGTTCCCATTTTTGCTAGTTACATTTTATTTATTTATTTATTTATTTATTTATTCATTTAGAGACAGAGTCTCTCTCCAGTCCAGGCTGGAGTGCAGTGGTGCGATCTCAGCTCACTGCAACCTCTGCCTCCCAGATTCAAGCGATTCTCCTGCCTCAGCCTCCCGAGTAGCTGGGACTACAGGCATGTGCCACCATACCCAGCTATTTTTTTTGCATTTTTAGTAGAAATGGGGTTTCACCATGTTAGCCAGGATGGTTTCAATCTCCTGACCTCATGATTTGACCGCCTCAGCCTCCCAAAGTGCTGGGATTACAGGCGTGAGCCACCGTGCCTGGTCTATTTTATTTTTAAAATGTTAGTCTAGGAAAGTTAGGTGGTGTTTTGGCGGGAGCCTTACAAATTTTGTAACTTGATGGATGTCACCATGAACTCTGGATCATATCTGTTAATTTCCAGATTCACCGTTTTATTTATGTAATGTGGAGTACCATCTAAACCTTCATAAGAGGAGGAGTGTCAGATAGGCAAGCCTCAGGAGTCCACCATGTGCACTTCTCTCCATGAAGGGAATCACTCTGCTCACGTTCCTTGATGAAGGATGAGGGCATGGCCATGACGTGTCCCATCCCCACTTAACCCTGTTAATGTTAAGTGTGCTCCCTGTTAGTGTACCATGAATGGGACTTTGACCTAAGGACTGCCATTCTACAGGCTGATCTAACCTCTCTGAAATGCTCCCCAGCCCCTACATCCCCACTTGGCAAATGCATACATTGTGATTATGGAGAAAAGCAGAGAGGTTTCTTCATTACCCCATCTCTGTCCCTTTTATCATAGTTGGACAAAGAATTCCTCTTGACTTTTAAAAATGTACTATTGTTATTATTAGTATTACTTCTTGCTAAGGTAGCTCTCTTTCCCTCCTATTCCCAGCAAGCATACCAGTGGGTGGATCAGCTGCCGTCTTTTCCGTCTCAGTAGACAGCTTCATTGGCTTTGCTGAGAACATAAAGGCCAGCATTATATTCCTGAAACTTGTCATGTCTCTGCCCATCTTGGCTTCCTTCCTTTCATCTCTGAGATGCTCTGTGTCTTTCTGTTTAAGGCCCCTCCCATCCATTTATGCTTTCAGTCCTATGTGTCCCTGTGTGCTGTCTTGCTCTGCGTATTTTTGACTTTCTTGTTAAGTTGAACCTCACTCTCCCTACTGCATTCTTCCCTTCAATCTGTAAGCATATTGATAGGAAGCCCTAAATCCCCCCACCTAGCTATCAGCTAGGTTATTTTTGTTTGTTTGTTTGAATCGGAGTCTCGCTCTGTTGCCCAGGCTGGAGTGCAATGGCGCAATCTTGGCTCACTGGAACCTCTGCTTCCTGGGTTCAAGCGATTCTCCTGACTCAGCCTCCCGAGTAGCTGGGACCACAGGCACTCACCACCATGACTGGCTAATTTTTTTTTTTTTTTGAGACTGAGTTTCGCTCTTGTTACCCAGGCTGGAGTGCAATGGCGCGATCTTGGCTCACCGCAACCTCCGCCTCCTGGGTTCAGGCAATTCTCCTGCCTCAGCCTCCTGAGTAGCGTACAGGCACGCACCACCATGCCCAGCTAATGTTTTGTATTTTTAGTAGAGACGGGGTTTCGCCATGTTGACCAGGATGGTCTCGATCTCTTGACCTCGTGATCCACCCGCCTCAGCCTCCCAAAGTGCTGGGATTACAGGCGTGAGCCACTGCGCCCGGCCCTAATTTTTGTATTTTTAATGGAGATGGGGTTTCGTCATGTTTCCCAGGCTGGTCTCCAACTCCTGACCGCAGGTGATCTACCCACCTTGGCCTCCCAAAGTGTTGGGATTATAGGCGTGAGCCACCGTGCCTGGAGCTAGGCTATAAAGATGGTGTGTATGAACCTCTAGTCTACGCCCCAAACTTACTGCAATTTGACATCTGCCCTCCTCATTAACCACTGAAATTATATTCCCCAAGCCTGCAAAATAGCAATTTTGCCTTTAAATCAAGTGGACATATTTTGTTTTTTAAAAAAATCAGATTGCCCTATCTCCTTGGGAACTTTTGACAAGCCAGTCCTAAATTCTCCACATGCCTGGCTTCAAGTATCATCCTTCCTCTCTTCATTTTCCCTTCCCCTTTCCTTCAACATCTCTATTTCTTGTTGGCCTTCATGAAATTCACATCCTTTTTCATAGCTTAAACATATATATTGAAATAATCTCTATATGGATCTTTTTCACTAGATTGTGAGTGATTTCAAAATAGACTTTTTTTTATGTCTTTATATTCTCAGTGACTGTTTTAAAGTCGTTCTTTCATTTTCTTTTCTTTTTTCAGAATGCAATTTTGAATTACCTTTTCTTACATAGACTGTTTGTTACATAGTTAGATATTCTTTAATTCTATTCTCAGTTAAGATTACCTTTAGATATTAGTAAAGTCAGTGTCTTAAGCAAGGAAGAGGCTTATTTTTTCTCATCACAAAAAGCCAGAACGAAGCTCGAAGTCCTCAATAAGGAACCAGAGTCCTCCATCTCCAACACCCTTGGCATTTGGCTTTTATCCTCACTGGTGAAAAATGGCTGCTGTGTGTACCGTCGGGCATCATGTCTTCCTTCTAGGAAGGAAGAAAGGGGAAGGGGAAGGCTCATGACAAGGAGGCAGAACCCTTAAGGAGAGTTTTTACCTGTTCATTCTGGAAGCCCTCCTCAGGGATTTCAACCTGCATCTCATTGGCTGAGCTGGTTTACTTAGCCACCTGTAGCTGCAAGGAAGGTGAGAGTCAGAATATTTTAGCAAGGCAGATTTCTATGCTGAACAACTCTGGGGTTCAGCCAGGAAGGAATAAGTGGGAAACGGATGTTGGGAAGGCAATTGGCAACTTCCTTTTTTCATTGTTTTTTATTAGTGACCCTGAACTTCTGTTACTCTACATTACTTCATGATGAGCAAGTCACAGTGATCACTTCCATTTGTCTTATTTGATTCCATTTTTAGAACATGCCCTGGCTTCATCAGGAACACATTTAGAATGGAAATTAAGAGTAAGCTACTTTTGGGGAAGATATCTACACATGGCCGATCTCGTCCCTACTAGGTTGATTCTTACACATTTCAACTTCTGCAGTTAATTTTTTTTTCTTTTTCCATTTATTTTATTGCATTTTAGGATTTGGGGTACATATGAAGAACATGCAAGATTGTTGCATAGGTTTAAAATATCAAATTTTCATTATTCAAGTTATGTGATAATAAAAATCTTTAAATGGAAACAAATTAAATTTTAAAAAATTATTACTTTTAGTTTTCATTTTAGATTCAAGGGTACATGTGCAGGTTTGTCATGTGGGTACACTGTGTGATGCTGAAGTTTGGGGTACTAAGGATTCTATCACCCAGGTAGTGACCATAGTACCCACCAGGTGGCTTTTCTACACTGGTCCTCCTCCCTTCTCCCCACTTTAGTAGTCTCCAGTGTCTATTGTTGCTATCTTTATGTCTGAGTACCCCATGTTTAGTTTCCACTTATAAGTAAGAACATGCTGTATTTGGTTCTCTGTTCTTGCATTAATTGGCTTAGGATAATGGCCTACAGCTGCAAAAAGTCATGTTGGTGCAAAGAACATGACTTTGTTCTTTTTTATGGCTACATAGTATTCCATGGTGTATACATACCACATTTTCTTTTGCCCTTTCCTTCCCTCTCCCTCTCCCTTTCCCCCTCCATTTCCTTTCCTTTTTTTTCTTTTTTTGACAGAGTCTTGCCCTGTCACCCAGGCTGGAGTGCAGTGATGTGATCTTGGCTTACTGTAACCTATGCCTCCTGGGTTCAAGCAATTCTCCTGCCTCAGCCTCCTGAGTAGCTGGGACTACAGTCATGCATCACCCACCGGCTAACTTTTTAACTTTTTGAGGTAGGCATTTAGTGCTATAAACTTTCCTTTTCACATTGCTTTTGCTGTATCCCAGAGATATTGGTATTTTCTATCTCTGTTTTCATTTTTTTCAAATATGTTTTTGATTCCTGTGTTATTTACCCAAAAGTCATCCAGAAGCAGGTTGTTTAATTTCTATGGAATTTTGTGGCTTTGAGAGATCTTTGTATTGATTTCTATTTTTTACTCTATTGTGGTCCAAGAAAATGGTTAATATAATTTCAGTATTTTTGAATTTATTGAGACTTGCTTTATGGCTGAGCATGGGATTGATCTTTGAGTAGGTTCTATGTGCAAATGAGAAAAATGTATATTCTGTGGTTGATGGGTATGGTATTCCATAGATATCTATTACATCCAGCTGGTCTAGTGCCAAATTTAAGTACAGAATTATTTTTGTTAGTTTTCTGCCTTGATGACCTAACACTGTCAGTAGAGTTTTGAGGTCCCCACTGTTATTGTGTGATTGTCTAGGTTTTTCCGTAGGTCTAGAAGTACTTGTTTTGTGAAACTTGGTGTTCCAATGTTGGGTGCATATATATTTGGGGTAGTTAAGTCTTCCTGTTGAATTGAACCCGCTATCATTATGTAATACCCGCCTTTGCCCTTTTGTATGGAGTTAATTTTTCTGACTCTGTCCCCAGATTATTGAAAGCATGTCTCATCTGAGACTTGCTTTCACTTTTCCTAGAGTAGCTATTTCTCTCTCCTGTCCTCCAGACTAGTTCAGTCTCTGGACCAACCACCACTCCTCATATCTTAGTAGACAGCCTCATCTTGGTTGAGAAAATAAAGGCTGCTATTACTCTATGCCTAAAACTTGTCTGTGTTTGAGAGTGTGTCTTACAAGTTACAAATAAAGTTTAATATATATAGTCATGTGCTACATAATCACGTTTTGGTTAACAGTGAATTATATATATGGTGGTGAGGCTGTGAGATTATGATCGAGCTGAAAAATTCTTATAGGTCGGTGGTATTGTAGCTATTGTAACTTGTTAGCACAATGCATTACTCACGTTTATGGTGATATTGATGTAACTTACTGTACTCTCAGTTGTATAAAAGTCTAGAACATACAATTATGTATAATGTATAATACTGATAATGATAACAAATGACTATGTTACAGGTTTATGTATTTACTATGCGTTTAAATCACTATCTTAGGGCATGCTCTTCTACTTATTTTACAAATTAGTTACTGTAAAACAGCCTCAGGCAGGTCCTTGAAGAAGTATTCCAAAAGAAGGCATTGATAGCTTACATGCCAGCTCCATGCATGTTATAGCTCCTGAAGACCTTCCAGTGGGATGAGATATGGAGGAGGCAGATGCATTTCTCTGGATGTATTAACCTCATTAAGCAATGCATGACTGTATTTTAATATTATACAATTCAGTAACTTGCGATATATGCATATCATATATACTATATGACATATTGTGATATGATTGTGATTAGGTTATCTGTCGACGACTTTGTTAAAATAGAATCTTTTGAAGTGTAATTTTCTTTCTTTGTTTTTTCTTTTTAAAGACGGGGTTTCACCATGTTTGTCAGGATGGTCTCGATCTCCTGAACTCTTGATCCACCCGCCTCAGCCTCCCAAAGTGTTGGGATCACAGGCGTGAGCCACCGTGCCCGGCCTGTAATTTTCTATATGTTAAGCATAACAGTGTTAATCCAGGTCTAGATGAAGGCTGTTTTCAGAGAAAGAGGGAGGTGGATCAATGCTGGAGGATGAAGTCCAGCCATGGAAGCAGAAGTAAATAGACAGCAACATGTAAAATGAAGAAACAGAGGTTAACTGCTACATTCTGAAAGCAATTACAGCGTGGTATTCAGTAATGGCTGAGTGAAAAATTTTATTTTGTACACTGAATAAGCATCAGATCCACCAGGTGGGGCTCTAACATTCTTTTGGTTCAGTGACTGAAAATCTGAGCATTTACTGTTATCTTTAGAGAAAGGAAATATATCTTCCGTATTAACCTCCAAGAGAATTTGCCTGAGATAGGATTATGCCTCTTATAAGCAGTATCGTTGTTTAATATCTTTTAATACCATTAGGTGATTTATATAGAAAATAGCCAATTTACTGAAAATTGAGGCATTCAAATAGTTGAATTAAATCAGTTCAAGTAGTTCTAAGTTAAATCCTTTGTGAGCCTTCTTTTAAAGAAACAAAAACGTATTTATACACAAAGACTCATTTTTTGCTACAGTGCTGTTGCACCTTTAGATTTACTGACATAGTTTAGAATGTGAATGATTTAAAATCGTATTAAATCATGTGAAATTTATCACAGCTGCAATATACTCAGCCTAATATTGTTGTCTTAATAGGTTATGTTTTTAATGTTGAAAATAAAAAGTTTTCAGGGCTGGGATGTGGGTTCTTTAAGAAAGACATTTTGCTTCTATTTTTCTGAGATTTAGATTTGGAAACCTGAGCTGCTTCTTGGACTCCTTTCCCCATGACTCATAACTTTTGTTCAATCTGGAAAGAATGCCAGCTTGGGAAGATAGGTTTGAATTTTGATTTTAAGGGTAGGTGGATCTAAATCCCAGAGTTGAGATTGAGTTGAGATTAGACAGACGTGTTATAGAGTGGGAGAGTCCCGAGTTAGGATCAGAAGCCATAGTTCGATGTCCCAGGTCAGCCAGTCACCAAACATCACTAGTAGCAGTGAAGATAATTGCTGACTTTCACAAAACGTTTCTGGTCATTAACTCTTCTTGTTCTCCTGTTAGTCTCTGGGTCTGGCTGAAACTCCGTTTGGCTGAGGACAATTCTTTTTTTTTTTTAAATAATTTTTAAGTTGATAAATAAAAATTGTGTGTTTATTATGTACAACACGAAGTTTTGAAATATGTATGCATAGTGGACTGGCCAAATTGAGTCCGTTAACGTATGTATTAACTCACATCCTTATTTTCTGTGGCGAGGACACAAAATTTACTCTTAGCAATGTTCACGAATACACTGCACTGCTATTGACTAAAGTCACCATGTTGTACAATCTCTTCAATTTCTCCTAATTAACTGAAATTTTGTACCTTTTCACCAACATCTCCCCACCTTCCATCCACACCTCCACTGTCACCGCCACCCCACCCAAACCATTTCAGACCCTGGTTACCACCATTCTGTTCTCTACTTTTGTGAATTCAACTTGTTTATATACCACATGTAAGTGAGATCATGTGGTATTTATTTGTCTTTCTGTGCCTGGCTTGTTTCACTTAACATAATGTCCTCTAGGTTCATCCATGTTGTTGAAAATTATAGGATTTCCTTCTTTTTTTAAGGTTGAGTAGTATTCTATTGTGTAGACATACCACATTTTCTTTTCTTTTTTTCTTCAAGATGGAGCTTTGCTCTGTCACCCAGGCTAGAGTGCAGTGGTGCCATCTCAGCTCACTGCAACCTCTGCCTCCCAGATTCGAGCGATTCTCATATCTCAGCCTCCTGCGTAGCTGGGATTTTAAGCATGCAGCACCATGTTCAGCTAATTTTTTTTTTTTTTTTTTGGTATTTTTAGTAGAGATGGGGTTTCACCATGTTGGCCAGGCTGGTCTCAAACTCCTAACCTCAAGTCATCCACCCGCCTCGGCTTCCCAAAGTTTTGGGATTACAGGTTTGAGCCACTGTAAACCACATTTTCTTTATCAATTCATGGTTGAATGATGGCCCCTTAGGCTGATTCCATATCTTGACTATTGTGAATAATAGCACAATGATCATGAGAGTGTAAATATCTCTTGGACATACTGATTTCATTTTCTTTGTACTATACCCAGATGTGGAATTTCTGGATCATATGGTAGTTCTATTTTTAATATTGTGAGGAATCTTCATACATTTGCCCATAATGGCTTTGCTAATTTACATTCCCACCAACAATGTGCAAGCCTTCCCTTTTCTCCACATGCAGCTGGGAATGATTCTCCGGAGGGGGCAGCTGAGTGCTTAGCAGCCAACGCTCATGGCAGCCGGGGACAGGTGCCCAGTCCGTCTTTGTTCCTAGGGTCAATCGTTGCACAGTTCCATAGTACTAACACGTGCATGATACCTCCTAGAGCTGTGTAACACCACAATCCTGTTTATATTAATCTTTCTAAATAGAGAAAGTGTTTTAAAATTTAAAAATTAGCTAATGTTTTTTTCTAGTAATGGATTCTAGCAAAACCTTAAGTACATGAACAGATAGTCCAAGTTGACCTCAGCAGAGCTATTTGCCCTTTATTCACATTTGTAGCTAAAACATTAAAAGTTTTAGACATGCTTGTTTAAAAATTAGATGTATTTATGATATCTGTTAACATGGCCAGTGATGGAAGTAGTTTCTGAGGAGACTACAAGGGTTTAGAACCTGTTCTCCCGTCCACCTTTGAAGTAAGCCTGGCTCAACTCTTGGTGAAAAAAACAGCCAGGAAGGCAAAGAAAGCAAGTTCCAGAAGACATGATAGTAGCAATGACTAGTCATTGAGTTGGGAAAGCTCTGGGTGAGATGCTTTACAGAGCTTCTCTCCTATATGTCCACCATTGGAGCAAGCAGGCATTACTAATGAGTTGACATGACTCACCCAAGTGAGTTGATGTGACTTACCTAAGGTCACATAGCAACGGCAATGGCCAGGCCATCAGTGCTGCTGAATGAGAGCTTCTGTTTTGGGAAATGAAGGCATCCTCCTGGGAAATGGGGAGCATAGGAGCAGATATCCCTCAGAGATCTGACCAAGGAAGCAGACAACTTCAGAGAACTCCGTCAAGGTAGTAGAGAGAAAGAATTACACTTCCTGAACATTCAGTATGTGTTGCTGGCATTATCTCCCATTGCTTGATTCTGCTGCGTCACAGAAGTTTTCTGAACGCACATACTTGCTGAACTTAACGCTTTATAAAACCACTCTTTTATAAAACCACTCTTTTAACCATGGTAATTATCCACAAGCATGTTGACTTAGAAACTCTTATGAAATTTGTACTGAATAAATGTGAAGATGGAGAGGGAGTCTCAGTCAGTTGGCTGCATTTGCCCTCTGAAAGCAGGTGATGACCATCCCTAGCCCACTTGAATCGCTGAAATACATGTGAGAGTGCATTTATTCATCCATCATTGACAGACCTCTGCAGGTGGTGATTGACGTCTCAGGTAGTGACCTTGATGTGATCGAGATCACAGTTCCCATCTTTGGATCTGTGTGTACTCAATGTTTAGCTTCTGCTCATAAGTGAGAACATACAGTATTCGTTTTCTGTTCCTGAGTTAATTTTCTTAGGATAATGGCCTCCAGCTGCATCCATGTTGCTGCGAAGGACATGATTTTATTCTTTTTCTTGTATGGCTGCATGGTATTCCGTGGTGTGTATGTACCACATTTTCTTTATCTAATCCACCATCAATGGGAACCTGGGTTGATTCCATGTCTTTGCTATTGTGAATAGTGTTATGAGGATCATATGAGTGCAAGTGTCTTTTTGGTAGAATGATTTATTTTCCTTTCGGTATATATTCAATAATGGGATTGCTTGGTTGAATGGTGGTTGTGTTTTAAGTTCTTTGAGAAGTCCCCAAACTACTTTCCACTGTAACTGAACTAATGTACATTCCCACCAACGTATATAAGTGTTCCCTTTTCTCTGCAGCCTTGCCCACATCTGTAATTTTTTGACTTTTTGGTGATGGACATTCTGACCTGTGTGGGATGGTATCTCATTGTGGTTTTGATTTTGATGATGAACATTTTTTTCATATGTTTGCTGGTTGCTTGCATGTCTTCTTTTGAGAATTGTCTGTTCATGTCTTTTGCCTGCTTTTTGATTTTTTTTTTTCGTGTTGAATTGTTTAAGTTTCTTATGGATTCTGGATATTATTAGACATTTGCTGTATACATAGTTTGCAAATATTTTCTCCCATTCTGTAGGTTGTCTGTTTATTCTGTTGGTAATTTCTTTTAATTAGGTCCCACTTGTCAAATTTTGTTTTTGTTGCAATTGCTTTTGAGTATTTAGTCATAAATTATTTGTCAAGGGCAATGTCTAGAGGGTAGCTCCTCGGTTTTATTCTAAGGTCTTTATAGTTTAAGGTTTTACATTGAAATATTTGATTCATTGTAAGTTATTTTTTGTGTTTGGTGATAAGTAGGGGTCCACTTTCATTCTTCTACATATAGGCAGCCAATTATCCCAGCACCATTTATTGAATAGGGAGTCCTTTCTCTCCATTGCTTATATTTGTCAACTTTGTTGAAGATCAATTGATTGTAAGTGTGTGGCTTTACTTCTGGGTTCTTTATTCTGTTCCATTGGTCTATGTGTCTGTTTTGTATCAGTATCAGGCTGTTTTGGCTACTGTAGCCTTGTAGTACAGTTTGAAGTTGGATAGTGTTATGCCTCTGGTTTTGTTCTTTTTCCTTAAGATTGCTTTGGCTATTCGGCAATTTTTTGGTTTCATATGAATTTTAGAATATTTTTTTTTCTAATTCTGTGGAAAATGGCACTGGTTGTTTGATAGAAAGAACACTGAATCTGTAGATTGCTTTGGGCAGTATGGCTATTTTAATGATATTGATTCTTCCAATCCATGAGCATGGAATGTTTTTCCGTTTGTTTGTGTCATCCATTATTTCTTTCCACAGTGTTTTGTAGTTCTCGTTTTAGAGATATTTCATCTCCTTGGTTAGATGTACCCTTGGGTATTTTATTTTTGTTGTGGCTATTGTAAATGGGATTATGCTCTTGATCTGGCTCTCGGCTTGAACATTATTGCTATATAGAAATGCTACTAATTTTTGTGCATGGATTTTGTATTCTGAAACTTTACTGAAGTGGTTGTCAGTTCTAGGAGGCTTTTGCTGGAGTGTTGAGCATTTTCTAGATATAGAATCATATTGTCAGCAAAGAGAGAGGATTTGATTTATTTCCCCTATTTTGATGCCTTTTATTTATTTATTTTGCCAGATTGCTTTGGCTAGGACTTGCAGTACCGTGGGAAATAGAAGTGACAAGAGTAGGCATCCTTGTCTTGTTCTAGTTCTTAAGGGAAGTGCTTTCAGCTTTTGCCCATTCAGTATGATGTTGGCTGTGGGTTTGTGATAGATGTGTCTTATAATTTTGAGGTATGTTCCTTTGATGCCTAGTTTCTGAGAGTTTTGATCATAAAGAGATGTTGGATTTTATCAAAAGTTTTTTCTGCATTTATTGAGATGCAAATCATTACTTTAAAAATTAATAAAAGTAAGTGCAGTGACAGAACATGCACAAGGATTAGGAGTGTCTTATGACTGATGACTGACGAAGAGTGGGTGGGTGGCCCAGGCAGGGAAAATTGTTGGTGCTCTGAGGGGGTCAAGAATTTGACTTTCTTTCACAGTAATATCCTTCAAATCTTTGTTCAACCATGATTCAGTGATGGCCCAGAGATACAGATGTTGTCTTAATAAAGTTGTATATAGAAATAGATTAATAGACTAGTGCAATTCCATTGGCTGAAGTGGAGACAGTCTGCTTCAAACCTTTTCTGCAGTTCTTGATCTTACTTCAATATCTTTTGCAATGTTCTAAACAATACAACTTTTTTTCAAGGGATATAAAAGGCATTTAAACTTTAGATAACAAAATAAGTTACATATGCTCAATAAATAGCACAATGAAGGGTAT
Organism: Sapajus apella; assembly: GCF_009761245.1. Taxonomy (NCBI): domain Eukaryota; kingdom Metazoa; phylum Chordata; class Mammalia; order Primates; family Cebidae; genus Sapajus; species Sapajus apella. Next base: position 43,502,409 of record NW_022436949.1, on the reverse strand, counting down.
TACTTTGTTGTATATTTTCAGTTGGCTGCAATTGCATACGTATGTCAAATTATGAAACACAGTTAGACTGGGGTTGGTGAGAAGTGTTTGCTTTGATTCTCATTTAGAAATGCTGTTTAATTTGATGGGAGTGCAACCAGTTTACAGTCCATCAGTTAATATGTAACCGAACCCTGAGTTGACTGGCACCATTTTCTACTTTACTTGAGATGTTTTGGGAAGCTTGATAGACTGGGCTCTGGGCAGTTGCCTGGCTGATCCACCTTAGTTGAAATCTTCTCACGTCTTCTTTGAGCTTCAGGTTTTTTGTCTCTAAAATAAGTTTAAGAATTACATCAAAGGATTGTTATGACAAAGTATAGTTTGTGCTAGTTGTTACATTTTGTATGTTTTTTTTAATGGCAACAAAAGACATATAACATAAAATGTATCATTTTAACCATTTTAAGTGTATAGCACAGTAGTGTTAAGTATATTCACATTGTTGTGAAATGATCACTAGAATGTTTTAATCTTGCAAAGCTGAACTCTCTATATATCCATTAAACAATAACTGTCCATTTCTCTCTCCCCCCAGACCCTGGCAGCTGCTATTCTACCTTCTGTTTCTATAATTTGACTTCTTTAGATATTATCTATTAGTACTAGAATCATACCATATTTGTTTTTTGTGGCTGGCTTATTTCACTTAACATAATGTCCCCAAGGTTCATCCATGTTGTTGCATGTAATAGGATTTCCCTTTTTCCTAAAAGACTGAATAATATTCCATTGCTTGTGTATGCCCCAATTCCTTTATACATTCATCTGTTGATGGACATTTGGGTTGCTTCCACCTCATGGTTATTGTGAATAGTGCTGCTATAAATACAGGTGTGTAAATCTCTCTCTGAGACTTTGCATTCAATTATTTTGGGTATATACTCAGAAGTAGGATTGCCTGATCATATAGTAGTTCTATTTTTGATTTTTTGAGGAATTATTATACTGCTTTTCATAGCAGCTGCACCATTTTGTATTTCTACCAGCAGTGCAAAAGGGTTCCAATTTGCCCACATCCTTATTAACACTATTTTCTTCCTTCCTTCCTTCTTTCCTTTCTTCCTCTCTCTTTCTCTTTCTTTCCTTCCTTCTTTCTTTCTCTTTCTTTTCCTTCCTTCCTCTCTCTCTTTCTTCCCTTCCTTCCTTCCTTCTTTCTCTTTCTTTTCCTTCCTTCCTTCCTTCCTTCTTTCTTTCTCTCCTTCCTTCCTTC